>NC_140996.1:119325664-119420124 GCF_052327205.1 Somniosus microcephalus
AGACTGGGGGGGAGAGAGAGACTGGGGGAAGAGAGAGAGCGACTGGGGGGAAGAGAGAGAGTGACTGGGGGGAAGAGAGAGAGCGACTGGGGGGAAGAGAGAGAGCTACTGTGGGGAAGAGAGAGAGCAACAGGGGGGAAGAGAGAGAGCGACTGGGGGGAAGAGAGAGAGTGACTGGGGGAAGAGAGAGAGCAACTGGGGGGAAGAGAGGGAGTGACTGGGGGAAGAGAGAGAGCGACTGGGGGGAAGAGAGAGAGCGACGGGGGGAAGAGAGAGAGTTACTGGGGGGAAGAGAGAGAGCGACTGGGGGGAAGAGAGAGAGCGACTGGGGGGAAGAAAGGGAGCGACTGGGGGGAAGAGAGAGAGCAACTGGGGGAAGAGAGAGAGCGACTGGGGGGAGGAGAGTGAGCGACTGGGGGAAGAGAGCGAGCGACTGGGGGGAAGAGAGCGAGCGACTGGGGGGGAGAGAGCGAGCGACTGGGGGGGAGAGAGCGAGCGACTGGGGGGGAGAGAGCGAGCGACAGGGGGGAAGAGAGCGAGCGACTGGGGGGGAAGAGAGCGAGCGACTGGGGAGAAGAGAGTGAGCGACTGGGGGGAAGAGAGCGAGCAACTGGGGGGAAGAGAGCGAGCGACTGGGGGGAAGAGAGCGAGCGGCTGGGGGGAAGAGAGCGAGCGATTGGGGGGAAGAGAGCGAGCGACTGGGGGGAAGAGAATGAGCAACTGGGGGGGAAGAGAGTGAGCGACTGGGGGAAGAGTGTGAGCGACTGGGGGGAAGAGAGCGAGCGACTGGGGGGAAGAGAGCGAGCGACTGGGGGGAAGAGAGCGAGCGACTGGGGGGAAGAGAGCGAGCGACTGGGGGGAAGAGAGCGAGCGACTGAGGGGAAGTGTCGAAGTCTCGACTTCCGAGTAAGACTCTTTAAACACAAAGTATCGTCAAAGGAAGGCTTTATTAGTTCTTGTATACAAGGGAAGCGGACATGTAGACAATGGCTACGCTGACCACTTCTCAGATCATAGGCAAAAGGTAACATATTTATAGTTAAAGCAAGCCTTCAGAATCACATGATTGAAGCCTGAGATCATAATTAGTAACAAGAAAAATATAGTGTTAGTAAAACTGTAATCAAGGATAAAAAGGGCTGGGACAAAAAGGAATGCCTATAGATAGGGTTATCTAATCTATACGTTCTGTTCTTCTTTGACTCCCTATCCTGGTTTATTCATGACTCAAGGACTCTCTTCATCTAGCTATGAGAATGAGATAGGGAGGCTTACAGTATGTACCTCTGAAGGTCTTTGTTCTAATTAACAGATGAGGTCATCTGTTAATTTGGAGAGTTCTGCTTTTTCAGCAGAACTAGCAATTACTAATCTATGGAAGCCATTTTGTGTTTTCTATTCTCTACCTTGTGAAGCCATTTTGTAATATAAAAGTACACTTCCTCATTCCCCCCTTTTGTCCTTACTAGGACAATCCAATCCTAAGGATTTTACTTTATTCACTGTGCTCTATTCATTTGCCGGGGCCTTTATTGTCTATTGATATATTTTGGGCATATGTCTGCTTTATACTCCTGCAGCTTATGTTAGCCTGCAGGTTTTATTCTATTTCCTGCAGCTTATGTTAGCCTGCAGGTTTTATTCTATTTCCTGCAGCTTATGTTAGCCTGCAGGTTTTATTCTATTTCCTGCAGCTTATGTTAGCCTGCAGGTTTTATTCTATTTCCATGCAGCTTATGTTAGCCTGCAGGTTTAATTCTATTTCCTGCAGCTTATGTTAGCCTGCAGGTTTCTTCTTTATTTCCTGCAGCTTATGTTAGCCTGCAGGTTGGGCGTGAGTAAACACCTTCTAAGGAGATAGGGAACAAACAGCTTATAGAGGAGGACTAAAAATATGGTGGTGACCCACACAGTTTATGCCTGACCTGTGGGGTCTTCATGAGCTCAAGTGCTCCTGGAGTCCTCTTTCTTTTCCCTAGCCTGTTGTTCCCAATCTAGCCCCTAAATGTTTATCCTATTCAATCGTTTCATTTCTTCCCCTAGGGGACCATTCTTCTCCTCTTCTTCATTTACTTCCCTCTGCATCATCATACTTCCTCCTGGTATAGCTGCCTCACCTAGCCTATTGCAGCAGCATTTAATCACTGTGAAAAATAGAAAAATACATACAATCACTGCTATCACTACTACTAATCCATGCAATAATGTTTGTCCTATTGATCCCAGCCATCCCCCCAATACCCAGTCAAACCATCCTTGGTTCTTTGGGTTTTCATACTGACTCACTGCATCTCTTATATGTTTAACGATGTTGGTTATATTTTCTGAACTGTCTGGGATATAGGTACAGCATTCACTCCCTATTAAAACGCAAGTTCCTCCTTCAGTTGCCAATAGATATTCTAATGCCATCCGATTCTGTAATGTCATTACTCTTATAGCTACCATTTCAGCATTCATTTCGGACAATCCTTCCTCAGTTTCGTTTGCTACTTTTTCTATCAGGTCTGCCAGCGCATATGTTTCCCTCATTAATATCCCTATTCCATATGGGGCTATCATCACTCCAAAAACTCTTTCATAAGTTTCTATCTTTCACCCATTCTGCTGTTTCAGAGGTATTAAAGGGAATCGATCTTAGGGGAATTCCCCGGGGCCGTGGTGTGAATACGCACATGGGCACAGACCCAACAATTAGATTTGCCGCCAGCTTTAGCATATTCGTAAGACATGTACAAAAAAGTATTCATGTGTAATTCTCGTTTCTTTTGGGATCTTTCCCCATCTCCCTGGCATATTAGACTCAGTAGTTCGATTAGTATACAAAATATAAGTAACGTCTTCATTGTTTAAGTCTTTCAAGATTCAATTGTCTCTATTCGGTGCCTTCTTGCAGTGGGATGCGTGAATCCAGGAAGATCTTTCCTTGACTTTTATGGCTGTGTTTGTTGTTAAGAGCACTTGATACGGTCCTTCAAAGCGTGGCTGCAGACCGTTCTTTCTTTTGAAAACTTTTACGTAGACGTCATCTCCAGGTTCCAAGTTGTGGCACTTTCCTTCTGCTGGTTCTGTTTGAGCTTCCCTTACCTGTTGGTGAAAGCTGGAAATACATTTAGTTAATGTGATGCAATAGTTTAGCATATTCTCATCCATTTTATGAATGTCCATTTGTTTCACTGTAAATGGTGCTGAGAATGGCAGTCTTAGGGGTCGTCCCATGACAACCTCATGTGGCGACAGTCCATTTGTCCTGTTAGTTGCTGCTCGCATTATCATCAATGCTAAGGGTAATAGTTCGACCCATTTAAGTCCAGTTTCATTGCAAAGTTTAGAAAGTTTATTCTTCAGCACTCCATTATGTCTTTCTACCAGTCCTGAAGATTGCGGATGATGACTGCAGTGAAAATGCTGATTAATCTGCAAAGCTTTACATAATTCCTTTACAATTATTCCAGTGAAGTGCGATCCCCTATCGCTTGAAAGCTGCATAGGTATTCCAAACCTTGGTATGATTTCTTTTAACAAGCACTTTGCTACTGTTACAGCATCGTTCTTTTTACATGGAAAGGCTTCGACCCATCTTGAAAACATATCTATAATTACCAATACATACTTAAATCCTAGACATGGAGATAAATCAATAAAATCCATTTGTAAATTTACAAAAGGGCCTGATGGATTTGGGTGGGAGGCAGACTGTACTTTCTCTGTTTTACCTGGATTCATTTCCTGGCAAATGGTGCACCTTTCACTGATTTGTTTTGCAATTGCTGAAATACCTGGTGCATACCATGTTTGATTAATATAGTCTGCCGTCCCCCCTTTGCCTGCATGCGTGAACACATGAACGCATCGGGCAATCCATGGGAGTAAAGATTTAGGGGCTACCATGCGGCCGTCATGGTGTACCCATAGCCCTTCAGACGTTTTAAAACAAAAATCCTTTGCCCAACTTAACACTTCGTCTGAGTTAGCCTGTGACTGAAAGGCTAAAACATCATTAATAGAAGGTGGGTCATTGTCTGATTTCTGTTGACGCAGAACAAGGGCTGAAATTTGTGGCCCTGTATCAGACAAAGCTGCTGACTTAGCAGCTCTGTCTGCTCGTTCGTTACCCAGTGATATCTGATCCTGACTACCTGTATGAGCCTGACATTTAATAACTGAAATCTTAGTGGGACACATTAGAGCCTTTAAAAGATTATTGATTTGTTCAGCATTCTTAATAGTTGAACCTGAGGAAGTTAGAAATCCCCTTAATTTCCAGATCTGTCCGTAATCGTGGGCAACTCCAAAAGCATACCTGGAGTCGGTATAAATATTAACGGTTTGATCAGTAGCCAATATGCAAGCTCTTGTAAGAGTGAAGAGTTCTGCTTGTTGCGCTGAAAAGGATTGAGGTAGTGAGAGCGCTTCCACAATCGAGTGATCATCTGATATGGCATATCCAGCCCTAGGTGATCCCTTGTCATCCCTAAGGGCTGACCCGTCTACGTAGTATGCTAAGTCACTATTGGAAATAGGAGTTTCTGATAAATCTGTTCGGGGCTTAGTCACCAATTGGGTGATCGTTTCGCAGCAATGTGGAGTTCCATCTTCTTCTGTGGGTAACAGCGTGGCTGGATTCAAGGCCGAACATCTTTGAATTTGGAGATTAGAGTTGGATAATAACTCAACCTCATATTTACTGCTGCGGGCTGACGTCAAGTGCTGAGTGGCGCACTTTGTCAATAGCACCTCGACAGAATGCGGTACAAATAAACCAGTCTGGTGATTGAGCGTTATACCTTGAGCCTGTTGCACAGCATAATAAGCAGCAGCTAGAATTGGCAGGCATCCGGGCAGACCACGTGCAACGGGATCCATTTGAGTACTAAAATAAGCTAAAGGTCTCTGTTTATCACTATGGGCTTGAGTCAAAATGGATTGAGCAAAGCCCGATTTATGATGCACAAAAAGATTGAACTGCTTCTGATAGTCTGGCAGACCTAATGCTGGAGCTGATGTGAGAGCTTGCTTGACATTCTCAAAGGCGTCTTTGGCTTTCTGGTTCCAAACAAAAGGATCTTCCTCCGTGGGCATGGAGATATCTAGCAATGGGCGTGTTAGGTCTGCATATCCCACAATCCATTGTCTACAGTACCCTGACATGCCGAGAAAATGTTTTAACTGTTGTTTAGTGGTAGGCAACGGCGCTTTGCAAATTGCTCTGATTCTCTCTTGTGACAAGCAGCGGCTATCGCCACAGAGTTCATGTCCCAAATATTGTACTTTCTCCAATACAAACTGTAATTTAGAACGTGATACCTTGTGTCCCTTTACTGCTAAGGCATGGAGCATAGTAAGCGAATCAGTTTGGCATGCCTGTTTATCAGGTGAAGCTATCAGTAAATTATCAACATATTGGATAAGTGTTGACCTTCCTGTGAAGATAATGTCCGCTAGATCATGCTTGAGGCTTTGGGAAAAGATTGTGGGACTCTCTGTGTAACCTTGCGGGAGTCTTGTCCAAGTGTACTGTGTCCCTTTAAATGTGAAGGCAAACAGGAACTGTGAATCTTGGTGGATAGGGACACTGAAGAAAGCTGAGCATAAATCGATAACAGTGTAAAACTTTGATCCAGAGGGAATACTAGTCAGGGTAGTAGCAGGATTTGGCACGACTGGGTAAACTGATAATACTGCTTGGTTAACTGCTCTTAGATCCTGCACTAGTCTCCATTTCCCATTTTCTTTCTTTTCGAGCGGCAAAATCGGAGTGTTGCATTGACTTCGGGTCGGAACAATTATTCCTTGTTCCAACAAAGAGTCGATGACAGGCTGAATTCCTTGTTCGGCTGCTGTTGAGAGCGGGTACTGCGGTCTACGGGGCAATCGGACGGATGGTTTTAATGTAACCTTGTATGGCTGAGCAGTTAGCATTTTGCCGACTTCATTTGGATGATTGGACCATACTTGTGGCGGGATCTGATCGAGCAGTTGCTCCGTTTCCCGTGAAAGGGGAAGTACTGAAGCAGTTTCGACTGCTTTGAACAGTCCTTTAAAGGTTAGATCGTCCTTTAACTCTACTCTATAGCCCTGACTGTTAGGGTATTGAGCGAGGATTCCCCTAAAAGTCGCCCATTCTTGTTGGATCTTTTTTTGTTGTAAACGGAGGACCATTGGCCCTAGATCTCTTGGGTGACGGCCGTTTGCGACAGCGAGAGTGCAGTGTGGTTTAGAGTCCCTGACTTGAAACAGTTCCCATGCTTCTGGAGTTAACGTTACGGCAGCTGCTATTCCTTCGGGTCCAATAAAGATTGTCCAAATTTTAAACAGGAAGTTCTGGCCCAAAAAGGGTTTGTAACAGTCTTTTATCGTTGTGTCCTTTCCCGTGTCGTCATAAAAGGCAGTGCAATGCAGATTCATGTGCCAGCTGTCTAATTTCAAATCCTTCTGGTACTCTGAGGCTGTTCTTGAGGCACATTGCAGTGCTCCTACAATCATCATTAATGTGTGGCTTAATTCTTGGTTTTTGTTTGTCCACTGGTAGACGATGGGAGGGGAGCATTCTTGTAAAGGGCACATAGTACATCTATCGGTAGGGATGTGCACCTGCAGTCCTTTTTCTGAACAAATTATTGTTGCCTGCATTTTGCACAGCAAATCTCTCCCTAAAAGGTTCATGGGGGCTTCATCTGATAAAAGAAAGGCATGCTGGCCAGAGAAATTGTCTGCTTGTATTTCTAATGGTTGTGACCACGTCATAGTCTGTGAGACGCCGGAAAGTCCTACACATGTGACATTCTTTCCAGTATACGGAGTTCCTCTAGCGTATTGCTTTGTTAATAGTGAGGTTGTGGCTCCTGTGTCAACGAGAAAAGGGACCCTATTGCCCTGCATTTCTATGGATAAATATGGCTCATCACTAGAATTTAGTGATACTGAAGGTAATTGAAGAATGTGGGTAACGTTCGGGGCTGTTTCTCCGCGTCATGCTGAATAATTTTGCCCTGGGGATCTGAATTGTCCTTCCGTATTTTGACCTCCCCAAGGATTCCCTGTTGTAAAACCTGCCTGCGGACGAGTGTGAACCTGGGCTTGGGTATTTACATTGTTTGGGGCACCTCCCCATCCTTGATTCTGCTGCTTGGGGAACGGGCAGTCGGACTTCCAGTGTCTGATCTGACCACAGTTAAAACACGGAGAGTTTGCGCCTCTTCCATTCCACTGGCCTCTGCCAGTCCCTCCTCTACTATTTCCTCTAAATCCACCTCTGTTATACCCTCTGCCTCGTCCTCTGTAGTGGCCCTGTCTGTTCTGAGACCATTTACAAGGGCATTAATTAAAGGGATCTGGTAATTTTCCTTGGTCATTCCAGAATGTTGCCCCATAATTGCTTCTATTCTTTCTATATAATCCTCAACGTCTTCGTCCTTTTTCTGAGTGGTCTCAATTATTTTTGTCCAATTAGTTCTTTTTGGGAATTTAGCATGCATTGTTGTATATAAGTTGGTCCAGAATGCATCGTTTGGTAGTGTTTCAGGATTCCAGTGCTGATGTATTCTATGGTCGTTAATATGGTTGAAACTACCTGGACCATCTGTTAAAAGGTGGTATTTGGAATCTTTTAACCAAGCTCTGAGTAGCTGGTCGACGTCCACAATAGTGGGCTGATGGCAAATAACGATGCTTTTGAGCTCATTAATTGCTTTTTCTAAATCCTCTGAAGGGTCCGGTAACTCATGGACTATTGTCCGTAGTTCGGAAGCTGTCCATGGGCGATGAACGACAACTGGATCTCTGTTTTGGTTGTGGACGTTGGGGAAACGTCTGAGTGGATTCATAGTGACGATATTTCCTTGGCCCTGTCTTGACTGGGATCTGGTACACTGACTTGGACCTCCACTATCGGTGGTGTGATTTGGGTTGGGACTATTCCCTGCAGCCCCGTTAGCTTAGTCTGGCTCCTGATTCTCAATTGGGGGGGGCTACGTATGCAGGAGGCGGTCTTCTGTACCATCCTGCGTCATCGTCGTCACTTGAGTGAGACGTGGATAAAGGTGGGTAAATAGAGTGAGGAGCGGTAGGTTTCAGGGGTGCTAATTGTATTGAAGCCATTTGGGTCAGTATTTCATCTTGTTTAGTCTTTTTACTTACTAGGTCTTTTCTCTTATTTCTGGTATCAGATGTACTGGCTTGTATACTGCGGTCCTTACGCTTTTCTGCTTCTTTTTTCCAGTCTGAAAAGGCAGACCAATTTACTGACTTTTTACCCTTTCTATGTGGGTCTCTGTCTGTAAGACAGTTCTCTAGACACATGATTCTGTCTAGATTAAATGTTCCATCTGTGAGGAACGGGTGTTTGTCTTTCTTGGTCCATTTAGACCATTTAGATAAATCATTTGTGGACATTCGACCATAGTTGTTAAAGATGTAAAAAGCGGGAGTCCCTTTTTCTGGGATCTTACTCTGTGAAGCTCCCATCTTAGTAAAGTTTTAGTTCTTAATTTGTACTAGGCACTCTTCTTCTAGTTCGCAAGTTTCGCCCTTTACCCCCTTACGACTATTACTGACTGTCCAAAGGACCATAAGCGATGATCAATAAAAAGTAATAACAACAATCAAAGAAATGACAAGTAATGCAACAGCCCAAACAGGCAGACAGACCAAATGCTCAGACATTGATCTTATACTCTAAACTAAACAAATTGTCAATTCTCAGTTTGCGTTGTACGCCACTACAAGCTGAGTCCTTAACATTTAACTTATACTTTATGTGAAAGTCCTCTGTCTTAATGTTGTCAACAATCAACAAACAAAACAGAAAACAATGGTTGCGATAATTCTTAACCTCTATGTTCATATAAAATCCTTATGCTTTAATGCGAGGGGCTTGAACCCTCGTAGAAGGTATCTCAACGGAGAATAATCCTGAGCCTGGTAATACAGGTCTTTAAAACACAGTGACAATCCTCAAACGATACTTTCTGCCGCGGGACTCTAACCCCGGCTCAAGGGATCCACCCTTGATACTGCAGTTTTAACCTTTAGCGCTCTCTTTCACAACCTGGTACCTTTATTAGTCCGGGACACAACCCTGCCGACTTTTCCCTTGTCTCCTTTGCCCGATAGTTTTGAGACTTGAGCCGTCAGTATTCTCCTCCTTTTAGCGTTAAAATAAAAGAAGCAAAAGTTACAGGATTCACTCAAATCTAAAACACGAGTCTTAACTTGATCGCAGTACTCCCGTCGGAAGAAACAGACTACACCAATTCAGTATCTAATGAGAAATCCTTATTATGTGATAAAACATCACTGTGGCCATTCAGGATCTGTCACTAGAAATTCACGATGTCTTTGTCCGTGACTTACCGAAAGGCAGCAAGTGATCTTGGTGGAACCTCCAAGTAATACTGTCGAAGTCTCGACTTCCAAGTAAGACTCTTTAAACACAAAGTATCGTCAAAGGAAGGCTTTATTAGTTCTTGTATACAAGGGAAGCGGACATGTAGACAATGGCTATGCTGACCACTTCTCAGATCATAGGCAAAAGGTATCTTATTTATAGTTAAAGCAAGCCTTCACAATCACATGATCGAAGTCTGAGATGATAATTAGTAACAAGAAAAATATAGTGTTAGTAAAACTGTAATCAAGGATAAAAAGGGCTGGAACAAAAAGGAATGCCTATAGATAGGGTTATCTAATCTATAAGTTCTGTTCTTCTTTGACTCCCTATCCTGGTTTATTCATGACTCAAGGACTCTCTTCATCTAGCTATGAGAAAGAGATAGGGAGGCTTACAGTATGTACCTCTGAAGGTCTTTGTTCTAAATAACAGATGAGGTCATCTGTTAATTTGGAGAGTTCTGATTTTTCAGCAGAACTGGCAATTACTAATCTATGGAAGCCATTTTGTGTTTTCTATTCTGTACCTTGTGAAGCCATTTTGTAATTTAAAAATACACTTCTCAGAAGAGAGCGAGCGACTGGGGGGAAGAGAGCGAGCGACTGGGGGAAGAGAGCAAGCGACTTGGGGGAAGAGAGCGAGGGACTGGGGGGAAGAGAGAGAGCGACTGGGGGGAAGAGAGAGAGCGACTGGGGGGAAGAGAGCGAGCGACTGGGGGGAAGAGAGCGAGCGACTGGGGGGAAGAGAGCGAGCGACTGGGGGGAAGAGAGCGAGCGACTGGGGGAAGAGAGCGAGCGACTGGGGGGAAGAGAGCGAGCGACTGGGGGGAAGAGCGAGCGACAGGGGGGAAGAGAGCGAGCGACTGGGGGGAAGAGAGCGAGCGACTGGGGGGAAGAGAGCGAGCGACTGGGGGGAAGAGAGCGAGCGACTGGGGGAAGAGAGCGAGCTACTGGGGGGAAGAGAGCGAGCTACTGGGGGAAGAGCGAGCGACAGGGGGGAAGAGAGCGAGCGACTGGGGGGAAGAGAGCGAGCGACTGGGGGGAAGAGAGCGAGCGACTGGGGGGAAGAGAGCGAGCGACTGGGGGAAGAGAGCGAGCTACTGGGGGGAAGAGAGCGAGCTACTGGGGGGAAGAGAGCGAGCGACTGGGGGGGAAGAGAGCGACCGACTGGGGGGAAGAGAGCGAGCGACTGGTGGGAAGAAAGAGAGTGACTGGGGGAAAGAGAGAGATCGACTGGGGGAAGAGAGAGCGCGACTGGGGGAAGAGAGAGAGTGACAGGGGGAAGAGAGAGAGCGACTGGGGGGAAGAGAGAGAGCGACTGGGGGGAAGAGAGCGAGCGACTCGGGGGAAGAGAGAGATCGACTGGGGGAAGAGAGAGAGTGACTGGGGGGAAGAGAGAGAGCGACTGGGGGGAAGAGAGAGAGCGATTGGGGGGAAGAGAGAGAGCGACTGGGGGGACGAGAGAGAGCGACTGGGGGAAGAGAGAGAGCGACTGGGGGGAAGAGAGCGAGCGACTGGGGGGAAGAGAGCGAGCGACTGGGGGGAAGAGAGCGAGCGACTGGGGGGAAGAGAGCGAGCGACTTGGGGGGATGAGAGAGAGCGACTGGGGGGAAGAGAGCGAGCGACTGGGGGGAAGAGAGCGAGCGACTGGGGGGAAGAGAGCGAGCGACTGGGGGGAAGAGAGCGAGCGACTGGGGGGAAGAGAGAGAGCGACTGGGGGGAAGAGAGAGAGCGATTGGGGGGAAGAGAGAGAGCGACTGGAGGGAAGAGAGAGAGCGATTGGGGGAAGAGAGAGAGTGACTGGGGGGACGAGAGAGCGACTGGGGGGAAGAGAGCGAGCAACTGGGGGGAAGAGAGCGAGCGACTGGGGGGAAGAGAGCGAGCGACTGGGGGGAAGGGAGCGAGCTACTGGGGGGAAGAGAGCGAGCGACTGGGGGAAGAGAGCGAGCGACTGGGGGGAAGAGAGCGAGCGACTGGGGGGAAGAGAGCGAGCGACTTGGGGGGATGAGAGAGAGCGACTGGGGGGAAGAGAGCGAGCGACTGGGGGGAAGAGAGCGAGCGACTGGGGGGAAGAGAGCGAGCGACTGGGGGGAAGAGAGCGAGCGACTGGGGGGAAGAGAGAGAGCGACTGGGGGGAAGAGAGAGAGCGATTGGGGGGAAGAGAGAGAGCGACTGGAGGGAAGAGAGAGAGCGATTGGGGGAAGAGAGAGAGTGACTGGGGGGACGAGAGAGCGACTGGGGGGAAGAGAGCGAGCAACTGGGGGGAAGAGAGCGAGCGACTGGGGGGAAGAGAGCGAGCGACTGGGGGGAAGGGAGCGAGCTACTGGGGGGAAGAGAGCGAGCGACTGGGGGAAGAGAGCGAGCGACTGGGGGGAAGAGAGCGAGCGACTGGGGGGAAGAGAGCAAGCGACTGGGGGGAAGAGAGAGAGCTATTGGGGGGAAGAGAGAGATCAACTGGGGGGAAGGGAGACCGCAACCTGGGGAAGAGAGAGAGCGACTGGGGGGAAGAGAGAGCGCGACTGGGGGAAGAGAGAGAGCGACTGGGGGGAAGAGAGAGAGCGACTGGGGGGAAGAGAGAGAGCGACTGGGGGAAGAGAGAGAGCGACTGGGGGTAGAGAGAGATCGACTGGGGGGAAGAGAGAACGCGACTGGGGGAAGAGAGAGAGCGACTGGGGGGAAGAGAGAGAGCAACTGGGGGATGAGAGAGAGCGACTGGGGGGAAGAGAGAGAGTGAGACTGGGGGGACGAGAGAGAGTGACTGGGGGGAAGAGAGAGAGTGACTGGGGGAAAGAGAGAGAGCGACTGGGGGGAAGAGAGAGAGCGATTGGGGGGAAGAGAGCGAGCGACTGGGCAGAAGAGAGCGAGCGACTGAGGGGAAGACAGCGAGCGACTGGGGGGAAGAGAGCTAGCGACTGGGGGGAAGAGAGCGAGCGACTGGGGGGAAGAAAGCGAGCGACTGGGGGGAAGAGAGCGAGCGACTGAGGGGAAGACAGCGAGCGACTGGGGGGAAGAGAGCCAGCGACTGGGGGGAAGAGAGCGAGCGACTGGGGGGAAGAGAGCGAGTGACTGGGGGGAAGAGAGCAAGCGACTGGGGGGAAGAGAGCGAGCGACTGAGGGGAAGACAGCGAGTGACTGGGGGGAAGAGAGCGAGCGACTGCGGGGAAGAGAGCGAGCGACTGGGGGGAAGAGAGCGAGCGGCTGGTGGGAAAATAGCGAGCGACTGGGGGGAAGAGAGAGAGCGACTGGGGGAAGAGAGAGAGCAACTGGGGGGAATAGAGAGAGCAACTGGGGGGAAGAGAGCGAGCGACTGCGGGGAAGAGAGCGAGCGACTGGGGGGAAGAGAGCGAGCGACTGGTGGGAAAATAGCTAGCGACTGGGGGGGAAGAGAGAGAGCGACTGGGGGAAGAGAGTGAGCGACTGGGGGGAAGAGAGAGATCGACTGGGGGGAAGAGAGAGCGCGACTGGGGGAAGAGAGAGAGCGACTGGGGGGAATAGAGAGAGCGACTGGGGGAAGAGAGAGAGCGACTGGGGGAAGAGAAAGAGCGACTGCGGGGGCGAGAGAGAGCGACGGGGGGAAGAGAGAGAGCGACTGGGGGGAAGAGAGAAAGCGACTGGGGGGATGAGAGAGAGCGACTGGGGGGAAGAGAGAGAACGACTGGGAGGAAGAGAGAGAGCGACTGGGGGAAAAGAGAGAGAGCAACTGGGGGGAAGAGAGAGAGCGACTGGGGGGAAGAGAGAGAGAGCGACTGGGGGGTAGAGATAGAGAGAGACTGAGGGGGAGATAGAGAGAGAGAGACTGGACGAGAGAGAGAGAGAGACTGGGGGAATAGAAAGAGAGAGAGAGAGAGAGGGAGAGAGAGACAGAGAGAGAGAGGAAGAGAGAGACAGAGACAGAGGGAAGGAGAGAGAGAGGGAAGGAGAGAAAGGGGAAAGGGGTGGTGGTGAAAGGGGTGGGGGGGAAAGGGGGGCTAAGGGGGTAGGGAGGGAAGAAAGGGGGAGGGGGAAGAAGGGAGGAGGGGGAGGGGGGGAGGGGGGAAGGGGAGGGGTAGGGGTGGGGGAGGGGAGGTTGGGAGGTGGAGGGGTGAAGGGTGGAAGGGGGGGGTGGGAGTGGGAGGAAAGTGGGGGTGGGAAGGGGTGTGGGGGGGAAAGGGGGGAAAGGGGGGGTGGGGGGAAAGGGGGAGGGGGAGGGGGAGGGGAGGGGGGTGGGGGAAGGGGGGAGGGAAGGGTGTGTGTGGGAGTGGGGGAAAGTGGGGTGGGAAGGGTGTGTGGGGGGAAGGTTTGGGGAAGGATGGGGGAGGGGGGAAGGAGGGGGGAAGGAGGGGGGAAGGGGGGGAAGGAGGGGGAGTGTTGAGGGGGGAAGGTGGGGGAGAAAGGGAGGGTGAGCCAGCAGACCCTCTCCCCTCTGCCAGTGTTGAGAGTTGCGCTGCCGGCGGCGGTTGGAGAAGGCTAGGCGCTGGGGCCTTGGGCACCCGCACTGACATGGCCCAGCCGAGCGCAGCGCCCCGGTCAGCCCGAGCTCCGCAGCCGCCGTTCGGCCGCAGGCCACAAAGCACCCGAGCCCAGCGCCGGCGACAGCTCCGCGGAGCTCCGTGCCACCCCACCAGCCTTTAGAAAGATGGCAGCGGTGGCTATGCTCAGCTCAGACCTGCCTGGCCAGCCTTTAGAAAGATGGCGGCGATCACGGGCCGCTTGTTGAGCGGGACGGGAGGTGCCTAGCTCAGGCGTGGCTGGGGAACAGAGGCCGAGGCTTCGAGGCCTGCGAAAACGGTGAAAGGTAGGAAAATTAACGAGGTTAGAGAAAAGATTTACAAATTAATTAACTTTTTTAAAAAACAATTTTGTTTTAAAAGCAACTTTTTTTTTGCTGGAAATGTAGATTTGAAATTAAACACGCAGAAAGTGGGAAAAAGAAATGAAGAGTTAGGAATCAAGATGGTGGCCACTCACCTCAGCTCAGAAGGATTAGGCCCGCCCACATAGGCCCCCCACACACGCAGCGATTGGTCAACCATCAGGTCACTGAACTGTAGGATTGGTCAATCATCACGTCACTCAACGCTAGGATGGCCCGCCCGCACACGCAATGAACCCGCCCCCGTGACGCAGCAATTGGTCAACCGTCACGTCGCTCGACTCTACGATTGGTCAACCTTCATGTCACTCAATGCTAATGAGCGGATAATGAGCGGAATTTTGAACGTTTTTTGGATACCGTCTGAACAATTGTTGTCTGACCAAAAAGTAAATACGCTTATGACCATTTTGGAATCATAAGCTTTCTTTTGATATAACACATGTGTAGGTACGCTCTATAACTTTTGAGTGTATAGAGGACATACAGACAGACGGAGGGACAGACAGACAGAAGAGCTCTTTTATAGATATAGATAATAAAGATAGATATTAAAAGTGGTAGGTGGAAAACAATGTTTCATTTCAAAATGGTAATAAAACTTCTGTGTCAACCTGATCCTATGGTTAAGCCCTTTATAAAACTGCTCACATTTACCTGCAATACCTACAGGTGGTTACATGGAATTTACAACACAGAAACAGGCCACCGGCCCAACTGGGCCATGCCGGTGTTTATGCTCTGCATGAGCATCCTCCCACCCTACTTCATCTAACCCTATCAGCATATCCTTCTATTTGTGATGTGTTCTGGCCAATATCTGTCCCTCATCCAATACCACCAGAACAGATTATTTTATTTTTCTCATTCCCGTTTGTGTGACCTTCCTTGTGGCTTGCAAAGTGGCTGCCATGTTTGTCGATATTACAACATTGGCTACACTTCAGTAGTACTTCATTAGCTGTGAAGTGTTTTAGGCTGCATCTGAGGATGTTAAAGGTGCTTTATAAATGCAACTTATTTCTTTCAATCAATCAAATTGACACTGTGACAGTTTTCAGTGTTAAGCTTTGCTCATGTGAGGTGAGGTGAGAGTGACTGCCCTTGACATCAAAGCAACATTTGACCGTGTGTGGCTTCAAGGAGCCCTAGTAAAACTGAAGTCAATGGGAATCAGGGGGAAAACGCTCCACTGGCTGGAGTCATACCTAGCACAAAGGAAGATAGTTGTGCTTGTTGGAGGCCAATCATCTCAGCCACAGGACATCGCTGCAGGAGTTCCTCAGGGCAGTGTCCTCGGATCAACCATCTTCAGCTGCTACATCAATGGCCTTCCCTCCATCATAAGGTCAGAAGTGGGGATGTTCACGGATGATTGCACAGTGTTCAGTTCCATTTACAGCTCCTCAGATAATGTAGCAGTCCATCCCCGCATGCAGGAAGACTTGGATGATATTCAGGTATGGACTGATAAGTGGCAGGTAACATTCGGACCACACAAGTGACAGACAACGACTATCTCCAACAAGAGAGAGTCTAACCACTGCCTCTTGACATTCAACAGAATTACCATCGCCGAAACCCCCACCATCAACATCCTGGGGGGGTGGGGGGGGGGTCACCATTGACCAGAAACTTAACTGGACCAGACACATAAATACTGTGGTTAGAAGAGCAGATCAGAGGCTGCGTATTTCTGTGGCGAGTGTCTCACCTCCTGACTCCCCAAAGCCTTTTCCACAATCTACAAGGCACAAGTCAGGAGTGTGATGGAATACTCTCCATTTGCCTGGATGAGTGCAGCTCCACCTCTCAAGAAGTTCGATACCATCCAGGACAAAGCAGCCCGTTTGATTGGCACCCCATCCACCACCCTAAACATTCACTCCCTACACCACTGGCGCACCGTGGCTACAGTGTGTACCATCTACAAGATGTACTGCAGCAACTTGCCAAGGCTTCTTCAACAGCAACTCCCAAATCCGTGACCTCTACCACCTAGAAGGACAAGGGCAGGAGGCGCCTGGGAATGCCATCACCTCCAAGTTCCCCTCCAAGTCACACACCATCCTGACTTGGAAATATATCGTCATTCCTTCATCGTTGCTGGGTCAAAATACTGGAACTCCCTCCCTAACAGCACTATGGGAGTACCTTTAACACACGGACTGCAGCAGTTCAAGAAGGTGGCTCACCACCACCTTCTCAAGGGCAATTAGGGATGGGCAATAAATGTTGTCCTTGCCAGTGATGCCCACATCCCATGAACAAATAAAGAAAAAGTTCATATTACCACGTCTTATCTCAGGAATAACCCCAGAGAAATTGGTGCCTGTTCAAAAAAGAAGAAACTGTTGATCCTCAGAGACTTCCCATTGAAAAACCCATTGATGGTAGCAATAAAACTGGGGGCAATTTTTTTAAACAACTGGCAGCACGGTGGCATAGTGGTTAGCACTGTTGCCTCACAGCGCCAGGGACCCAGGTTCGAATCCGGCCCCGGGTGACTGTCTGTGTGGAGTTTGCACATTCTCCCCGTGTTTGCGTGGGTTTCCTCCGGGTGCTTCGGTTTCCTCCCACAGTCCAAAGATGTGCGGGTTAGGTTGATTGGCTATGATAAATTGACCCTTAGTGTTAGGGGGATTAAATACGTGGGGTTACGGGGATAGGGTGGGATATGTGTTGGTGTAGGGGTTACGGGGATCGGGTGGGATATGTGTCGGTGCAGGCTCGATGGGCCGAAATGGCCTCTATCTGCACTGTGGGGTTTCTGTGATTTCTGTGATTTCTGTGAACTGGCTCAAAGCATGCTCAGGACCTGGGTATCAGTAGAAAATAAACATGAAAATGAAGAAAAAGTCAAGAAATGACTGACCTGTACATAACTTTGTCCTTTAAATTAACTTCTCTATGGTTATTATTGCTCCATTAAAGTGAACTGAATGAAGAATAGATGTTTTGCATTCCGCAATGTTGGGAAAAAGCGTGTAGTAAGTTCCCACTCTGAAATTAATAGCTCCAATTTTAACCCCTCGCCCCCACGAGAATGGGGTGTGCAAAGGGTTAAAATTTTTGCAGGGTCCTACTCACCCGATCTTTACTGGCCTCATGCGGCATGCCATTTTAACAGGTTTGGTCAGGCCAGCCAGCGAGCCCCTTGCACCAGGTAAGTAATGGCCTAATTGAAATTCAAGTAATTGAGACCGTGACTATATTTTAACGCTAAAAGGGGCCTGCTGTAGAATTGACATCCAAAGCTTGTGGATCAATACCTAAGCTATACAGATGCTCATTATCTGATTTGTGCATATTCTGATATTACACAGGAGCACGTAACCCGGTCTCTGTATATTCTGGCATTATACAGAAGCTCATTAACCCTGTCTGCGTATATTTCTGTATTATACAGGATCCTGCTATCCTGTCTCTGTAAATTCTGGCATTATACAGGATCCTGCTATCCTGTCTCTGTATATTTCTGTATTATACAGGATCCTGCTATCCTGTCTCTGTAAATTCTGGCATTATACAGAAGGCTGTTAACCTGTCTGTGTATATTCTGGTGTTATACAAGAGCTCGTTACCCGACCTGTGTAATATCTGGTATTACACAGGAGCTCATTACCCAGTTTTGTATATTCTACCATTTAGTACCCGGTGCCGGCCTTGTTAGGAGATCTGGGTGGGAAGGAGCATCAGGCCTATAACAGGGCCAAAAAGGTGATTTTAAAAAAAGGGTTTCTTATGGGCTAGGAGAAACAGGAGTGCTCCTCTGGGATACACAAGGAAACCTAGGGCCCTGGGCTTCCCTCCCCCCGATCGCCTACCCCTCCCACCACTTACCTGACTGCTGGGGACTGTTTCCATGGGTCCCCGGACATGACCCCCTGCCGCACTTGCTGAACTCCCACCAGTCCACCATCACTGATGCTAGATTCGGGTGCGAGTTGGGTCAGGTGATTTAAATGAGGCCTGGAAGTTAAAATGGCCCGGGTCTCACCTGACTCCTGGTCTGATGGCTGGTGAAACATAAGTTGTGCTGCATGAGATGGTTGTGAGGAGGGTGGCTTGTGGGCAACTTCCGTAAGACAAAGGTCCTCTACCAACTGTTATGTTCATAAATAAATAGACGTTTTCATTATGAACAACATGGTACCAGGATTGGTAATATCTGCTGAATATTGTGAAACGCGACATGGAGAATTTGAAGCCACCGGAGGGTTTGAAACTCACGGGGAATGTCGACTGCAATTGGCGAACTTTCAAACAACAATTCGAACTCTACATTGCCACCATCGGGTTCGGTACGATGCCAGACGCAAGGAAAATAGCGTTGCTGCTCACGGTTGCAGGCCCATAGGCGATAGAGGTATTTAATATGTTTGTATTTGATCAAGAGGAGGACAGAGAAAAAATGGACGATGTGCTAAAGAAGTTTGATACACATTGTTCTCCCAAAAAGAACGAGACCTATGAGAGGTACGTGTTCCGTTCATGGACACAGCAGCAAAATGAGACTTTTGATAGCTTTGTGACCGATCTGAAACTGAAAGCACAGACATGTAATTTCTCTGAACTGAAATCATCCATGATTCATGACCAGATTGTGTTTGGTATTCATGATAAAAAAGTCAGGGAACTTTTGTTGAGAGAAACCGAACTAACATTGGAGGATGCTGTGAAAATCTGCCATGCCAGTGAGCTAGCTCAACAGTACACAAAGACTTTCAGTGAAATTAATAATAATGCGACTGTAGTGAAGGACAGTGCTGCTGTCGGTGCTGTGTCCTACAAGGGGAAGAAACGTGGGCAGAACAGAAATGCAAAGCAATCGGAGGATGGAATTTTTAATTGTAAATGCTATGGTTACCAGCACCTGTCAAGACAATGCCCAGCGTTTGGGAAAATATGCACAAAATGTAATGGAAAGAATCACTTTGCCAAACAATGCTTTTCAAAAGTAAAAACAAAGAAAGGGCAACAAGTCAATGTGATTGAGGACACTGATTTAAGTGAGACATTTTTTGTAGGAATGGTGTCATGTGACAATATAGAAAAGGATACAGAAAATGTGCAGCCCTCAGGAATGGACAATGCTGAACATAAAGTTAATGCAGTAAAAGAGGACAAATGGATGATGTCACTGCAGGTAAATGGAGCATTAGTTACATTGAAACTAGACACTGGGGCAAAAGCAAACTTAATCAGCATGAGTGACATTAACAATATGAAAGAAAAGCCCAAAATACAGAAAAAGTCAGTACTACTGAAGAACTATAATGGACAGAAAATAGATAGCTTAGGTGTATGCACACTTAAAGTGACAGTCAAAGACAAAGTGCATCATCTCATGTTTTCTGTTGTGGCTGAAGGACTTGATTCACTACTAGGTGATAAAGCTTGTGAGGACTTAGAACTGGTCAAGAGAATCTACCGTATAAACTGTGCCATAAGCAGACCAGATGACTCAGTGGATTCTGTAGTGAGTAATTTCCAGGATGTGGTCAAAGGATTTGGAGTTCTACCATTCACTTACAAGATCCAGCTAAAGGAGGATGCTCAGCCAGTGGTACATGCTCCACGGAGAGTTCCAGCACCCCTGCGTGACTGGCTCAAGAAAGAACTGGACAGAATGACCACACTAGGAGTCATCAGGAAAGTCGAAGAGCCAACAGACTGGGTTAACTCCATGGTATGTGTAAAGAAAAAGAACAATGATCTAAGAGTATGCATGGATCCAAAGGACTTAAATGCAAACATAAAACGTGAACACTACCAGATTCCCAAGCGAGAAAAAATCACCAGTGAAATGTCAGGTGCCAGATACTTCACAAAGCTCGATGCCTCACAAGGATTTTGGCAACTAAAACTGGATGAAGAGAGCGCCAAATACTGTACCTTCAACACACCATTTGGCAGGTATTGTTTCCTCAGAATGCCTTTCGGGATAATATCTGCATCTGAAATCTTTCATAGAGCGATGGAACACATAATTGAAGGTCTGGAAGGAGTTCGGGTCTATGTTGATGACATCATCATCTGGGGCTCCACACTGAAAGAACACAATGAGAGACTGACTAAAATGCTACAGAGCATACGCCGGAATGGACTAAAGCTCAACAAAGCCAAGTCTCAGTTTGGCATCCAGGAAGTCACTTTCCTAGGAGATAATCTATCTGGTAAAGGAATAGAGCCAGATATGGAAAAAGTAAACGCCATACTCAACATGCCCCGACCCACTGACAAAAAAGGAGTGCTACACATCATGGGGATGATAAACTTCTTTGGAAAGTTCATTCCTAACTTGTCAGCCAAGACAGCCTGTCTGCGAGACCTGCTGCATAAAACAAATGAGTTCGCGTGGACAGAAAGACATGAACAAGAGTGGAAGAACCTCAAAACAGTGCTGACAACCACACCTGTACTCGCCTTCTTTGACCCAACAAAGAGAATCAAAGTGTCAACGGATGCATCAAAAGGTGGCCTAGGCGCGGTCTTGCTACAAGCAGAGGGTGAAGGTTGGAAGCCTGTTGCCTATGCCTCCAGGTCTATGATTGATTCTGAGTGTCGATACGCCCAGATTGAAAAGGAATGTCTAGGTTTGGTAGTTGGACTAGAAAAGTTCGATGGCTACATTTTTGGACTTCCCACCTTCACAGTTGAGACAGACCACTGCCCACTGGTTGCCATCATGAAAAAAAATCTGAATGAGGTGTCTCCAAGGATTCAACGGCTCATGATGAAACTGCAAAGATATGATTTGAACTGATCTACACACCAGGCAAACACATAGGCCTAGAAATTGGGTATAGCCCTGCTTGAGGCGTTAGAACTGGCGATGCGCAAAGTTTATAGCCAGACGAAACTTATCGCCGCCTGGCGCGATATTGGGTTGCATCGCCCCCAAAGGGGATTGAGGAGCTAAATCAGCCGTTGCACGGTGCTCTTAAGGCGCAAAAGGTCAGGCGCTACTCAATATCGATGCGGACGGGCGCAGCGCAGGTGAACTCAATTACGGGAAAGCACAAGACCTACAGGCGCCGGCCGGCTCTTAAAGGGGCGGGTCAGTCAGACTGAGCTTAAACACCCAACGCCCTGTAGGCCTCAGATTCGGCGCTCGCCCTTGACTGGCGTTAGAAACTTGTGCATTATGGAGAAGGTTAGGCAGAGAGCAGAGCGCTTCAGCACTGAGGCTCTGGACCACTTGGTGGCTGCAGTTGAACACCGTCGAGAGGTCCTGTATCCGGATAATGGCAAGAGGCCAAAACAGAAGGCTTATCGACGATCTTGGAGGGAGGTTGCTGTGAGGGTGAATTCCAGCAGCATGGCGACCAGGACCCCTGTTCAGTGCAGGAAGAAATTCAACGACCTCACACGGATCGTTAGGGTGAGTGATGGTTTACCAAACTTGTGCTTCCCTCCATCTGCAGCTGACTTCGGGCACCCTGCTGCAATGATGCGCCAATGGCCATCTGTCATTATGCACCCATGGCCCTTTCTGGCCACACACATGGACAGATGTCTCAAGGCCTCATGTAAGGGCTCTTACACCATGGGGGGCATGCGATGAGGTCTCAAGGCCTCATGTAACAGAACCTCCCCTTTTTCCCCTGCAGTCCAAGATGGCACAGATTAGAAAGGAGCAGCGTCGAACCGGTGGCGGACCTCCACAAGTGGTCACTCTCACAGATCTGGAGGAGAGAGTGCACCAGATTCTTGGAGGACGTCTGTCTGGTCCAGTGACCACTGCATCTGCCGACCCCATTACCGACAGTGAAGGTAAGACTCTCACCTTTTCCACCTGTTGCCTTCCACTTGGTCCCCCCGCCAGCATGCATCCTCAGTGTGCAGCCATGTCAGAGCCTTGCCGCAATCTGGCATGCCTTTCAGCAAACCTGTCCTTTTGCTAAAGCCACTCTTCCACCTCCCACTTTCAGATGAAGCAGCACCAACTCGGGCTCAACGCACTGAAGCTGCCAGTGCCAGTGCCACCGGAGGCGAGGACCAGGAGGAATCCGGACCAGCCGTTGCAGAATCCGGGGAGCGGAGACATCTGCAGATTGGGGATAGTAGTCCCCTGGAGGGGAGGGGGGGTGGCTCTGAGGATGAACCAGTTGCCGGACCAAGCGGCATGGAGCAACGCAGGGGGGATAGGTAAGTTCGGCCACCGTCTCCCCGCAGGGCAAGGCAGGTCGTCATGACTGCTGCACAGAGTGCAGATGAGGTCCGTCGCCCTCCAAACAAGCTCCCATTCTGATGCCAGTTGGTCAAAAGGCTTTTAGGTGTAGTGGTGCAAGTGCTTCAGACAGGGTTGAAGGTACCAAGTACTGTAAAGCTCAAATCCCAGAACTCCGCTCCACATTAGCTCGCCAACTCTCTCTAGCAGCGAGCGCAATGAGCAGGCCAAGTGGCAGAAGATTCTGCAGTAGAGCTGTCCCCTTTAAATAGCACCCCCCTACTCCGAGAAGGGCCTGTTAGCCCTCCCTCGAACTGTCACTAATAGCGCTGGGCGCTAAGGCTCTGGGCGCCACCCAATATGCGCTCAGGCGCTCCTAAAAGGCGTTGCACACTGAAATGACGTCATGAGCTGCTTGCGCTCACGGGCGCGCGCAAACACTTAGCGCAGGCGCTAAATGTATAGTCAATATCTGAGTTGGCACTATCTTCATAGCGTCCGGCCCAACATAGCGCTTCGCCCCAATTCTAGGTCTCTTTAGGCGCTCAGCGCCAGCGCTACCAACCCAATTTCTAGGCCACTGTTTATTGGCCTGGCATAAATAAGGACATTGAGAACATGATAGGCGAATGTGAGACATATCAGAAACACCAAAGCAAACATGCAAAGGAACCAATGATAGTAGCTGACTTACCAACAGCACCATGGCAAAAGGTTGGTATGGACCTTTTTCATTTGAATGGTAAAGACTATCTATTAGTGATTGACTACTATTCTAACTATCCTGAGATGGCGCTGCTCTCAAGCACATCAGCAAGCAGTGTCATAATGCATGTTAAATCCATCTTCGCCAGACATGGAATTCCCAGGATTGCCATTAGCGACAATGTTCCGTGCTTCAACTGTAAAGAGTGGCAACAGTTTGCAGCACATTATGACTTTCAACACATCACATCCAGTCCTCTGTATGCTCAGTCGAATGGTAAGGCAGAGAAAGGTGTTCAAGTTCTCAAACAGCTGCTGAAGAAAGCAACAGAAAGCAAGTCTGATCCTTATCTCGCCCTGCTGAGCTACCGAGCCTCCCCTTTAGACTGTGGTTCTTCACCTGCTGAACTCCTCATGGGTCGCAAGTTGCACACCACGTTACCCTGCTGTGCAACAGAAAAGCAGAGTAAGGAACTGAGACGGAGACTTCAGCTGTTAAAGCTGAAACAGAAATCACACTATGACAAGTCATCCAAAACTCTGAAACCATTGGCAAGGGATGATGTTGTCAGGATTGAGGATCCAGATGCATGGAACAGGAAAGCTACAGTTCTTGAGGAAGTAGGACCAAGGTCATACACTGTTAGAACTGAGGAAGGACAGATTCTCAGGAGGAACTGCCATTCCCTCCTGAAAACACAAGAAACTATCCAAGAGCAAATCGATGACAATGCCGAAACTGAATCTTGTCACTCACCACCAGAACAATCTAACACAAACACACATACAGGCTCTCATGCAAACACATGAGATTTACCTGTGCTGAGAAGATCCACACATGAAGTAAAAAAGCCTGATAGACTTAATCTTTGAGTACAAAGAAAACTATAAAGTGTGACTGATATCATCTTTATCATTTTTCTTGAAAGTTGATTGATATTGATTTTGTTTAACCTCAAAGAAAGGGGATGTAATGATCAGTAACATGTCATTCTAGAATGGTACACTAGGTGGAGCTGTATGTTTAAGTAGTGGGCTACCCACAAGGCAGTAGTCAAGATGGATGCTGTACACTAGTCCACATGGCTGAATAAATGACTAGCTCAAGCTTGCTGTTCATAATGAAAATGTCTCTTTATTTATGAACATAACACCAACCTGCCCCTGCCACACAGTACTGCCCCCTGATTATCAAAATCCATGACAAGGCCTTGGACAACATGGATCACTTTCCATACCTTGCGAGCCTACTGTCAACAAGGACAGACGTCGATGATGAAGTCCAACACCGCCTTCAGTGTGCCAGTGCAGCCTTCGGTCTCCTGAGGAAGGGAGTGTTTGAAGACCAGGACCTCAGACCCAGCACTAAGCTCATGGTCTACAGAGCAGCAGTGATACCCGCCCTGCTGTATGCCTCAGAGACATGGACCATGTACAGCAGGCACCTAAAAGCACTGGAGAGGTACCACCAACGCTGCCTCTGCAAGATCCTGCAAATCCAATGGCAGGATAGGCGCACCAACATCAGTGTTCTCGCGCAGGCCAACATCCCCAACATCGAAGCTTTGACCACGCTCGATCAGCTCCAATGGACAGGTCACATCATCCACATGCCCGATACGAGACTCCCAAAACAAGCGCTCTACTCGGAGCTCCGACACGGCAAGAGAGCCCCAGGTGGGCAGAGGAAATGCTTCAAGGACACCCGCAAAGCCTCCTTGAAAAAGTGCAACATCCCCACTGACACTTGGGAATCCCTGGCCCAAGACCACACAAAGTGGAGGAGAAGCATCCGGGAAGGCGCCGAACACCTCGAGTCTCTTCGCCAGGAGCAAGCAGAAGCCAAGTGCAAGCAGCGCAAGGAGCGCACGTCAACCCAAGCACCCTAACCACCTGCCCCTTCAACCACCATCTGCCCCACCTGTGACAGAGACTGTAGGTCCTGCACTGGACTCACCAGTCACCTGAGAACTCATTTTTAATGTGGAAGCAAGTCATCCTCGGTTCCGAGCCACTGCCTAAGAAGAAGGAGGCTTGTGGCCAACTGCCCCATAGTACAGCTTGAAATGAGATGGAGGAAGATTTAAGGGAACAGCTGACCTTACTGCCATTAAGAATGCCTGCCCTACAGTGAATGTTAACTAGAGGTTATCTATGAGCATGCTTGTAGCACAGCATTATCAAGGCCTCTCTTGGGAATCAGAGCTTCTGGCCTAAAAATTCATTTTTCTGGCGCTAAACCGCCTCCTAAGCAACGTTCCCGTTAAGCTGCACAGCTGCACGGCTATCTAGAGATCCCGTGCAGACCGATCATCGGCTTTTCAATGGGACGTTTCGCGCATGCGCAGAATTTTGAATGGGCCATTAAAGAGATCGCGCACCCAAAAAAAATTAGGAGGAACATTGCTCCAAAGCCTCCAATATGGTGGACAGGAAGTGCACGCACATTTCCGGCGTGTGTCGCCCTACCATTATATAAGGTAGATGGGCTCGTGGCAGGAGCACGTCAAGAACATTTTAACGGCAGAATAATTTACACACATTGGCCCAGAACTTGGTGTCGGGGGCTTGCCGCGCGTGCAAGCCCCCGATGTGCGCTCACCCTGCGCGCCGACATCTGAAACCTGGCCCGCAGTGGATTTCCTTTCAGTGGCCCGGTTCTGATGTCGGCACGCTGTGCTAACCTGACCCAGCGGCGTAGTTAGTGTGATGTGCCGGCTGGGATCAGGTGAGCACTGTTCAGCCAATCAGGGGAGGGGAAACTTCATTCATAAGTTTGAGAGTAAGAACTGTCAAACTCATGAGAAGTACTGCACCCCAAAACACTACTTAAACTTTAAATAAAATTTTAAAAAACATCCCAATCATTAAATTAAGTATAAATAAGTTTAAAAAAATAATTTAAACAATAATTTTTTTTTTGAAAAAAATAAATTTTTAATAAAAAGGGCCTAAAACTAAACTTACCTTATTGTAGATTCTTTAAAATAATAAACCTGTGAAAAAAAAATTCTAAATTGCACTAAAACACCACTTACCTGTAAAAATAAATACTTACGTGTGCTTTTTACAAGCGTAAAGACCGGAGGCCTTTACACATGCGCAAATCCCCCAAAACAGAGGAAATCCAAGACGCACGCGCTGCCCCCTACAGCGCACGCGCTAGCCTCTTCAACTCTTGGGTGAGAGGAGAGGAAATGCCGGTTTTCAGCGCATGCGTTGTGCATGCTGAAAACCGGCATTTCCTCCGGCCAGACGCGTGAGTATCCCTTCTGTACTCACGCGTTTGGGGAGGAATTTCTGCCACATTAGGGCCCTGTGCATCTTAAAGGACCCGTTTCAGATTTTTGAATGCCCCAGACCATCACTCGCCACATGCTGAACTCGCACAGCATAACGCAGCAGGAAGGCCCCCATATTTTCCTCAATATGGAACCAGGAGTAGGAGAGCTCCTCCCGACCCCACATTAAAAGATGCGGGCTGCTTCACTTCACACTTCTCTGCGTTAAATTTCATCTGCCATGTGTCTTCCCATCTCACCAGTCTGTCTGTCCTCCTGAAGTCTGTTATGATCCTCCTCATTGTTTACTACATTTCCAAGTTTCGCGTCATCTGCAACCTGTGAAACTCTGCCCTGTATACCTAAGTCCAGGTCATTATTATATATCAAAAGAGCAGTGGTCCTAATACCGAGCCCTGGGGGACACCACTGTATACTTCCCTCCAGTCTAAAAAATAACCATTCACCACTAACTCTCTGCTTTCTGTCCCTTCGATAATTTTGTATCTCTGCTGCCACTGCCCCTTTAAACTCATGGGCCTAGAAATTCGCTGGGCTGCGCCACCAGTTAGCGCCTAAAGAGGGCACTCAGTGGCTTTAGCGCCACTGGCCGTGTCTCCCGCGATATTTAGCTGGGGCGCTAATGGCAGCATTAACCTGTTGCGCTGCACCGCCTCCGATGATGTCATCAGTGTGCGCAGCGCCCCGCTACCACCCCGATCTCGATATTTGGCAGCGACCGCCTCTGTAGCGCCGTTCGCAAATGGCGCCGGGTTCACGGGGCCTACCTGTGGCGGCAGTGGCACAAATTAAGGTGGAGGTGTGGGGTGGCCATTTTTTTCAGCGGCCGCCTGCCAGCACCTCCGTCCCCGGCCTCCTGATCGCCCCCCGTGGCATTGCCAGCTGTTTTCCAAGAGCCCGGCACTTCTCCTCGGTGCCGGGCTCCTTTGCCGGCACTCGCGATCTCTGATTGCGCTGGTGCAGGCCCCTCCCCCTTAGGAATGGGAGGAAGGCCTGCAGTACCGCAGCGCGCCGTGCCGCAGTGTGTGGTGCTGTGGCAGGTTGCGCTGCGATATTCAGTTTCAGCGCCCTAAGAGGGACGCGGAGCGCCTCGAGCCTCGCCCCATGTCCCTCTTGGGGCGCTCAAGCTGAATTTCCGGCGGTCGCTACTGCTCCAAACGCTGCGCTAAATCCGGCGCCCAGGCGAGCTTGGCGCCCCGTTTGCAGCTCCACCCAATTTCTCCCCCATGGACTTTAACTTTGCTAACAAGTCCATTATGTGGTACTTTGTCAAACGCCTTTTGAAAGTCCATATACACATCAACCGCACTATCCTCATCAACCCTCTCCGTTACTTCATCAAAGAACTCAATCAAGTTAGTCAAACAAGATTTGCCTTTAACAAATCCATGCTGACTTTCATTTATTAGCCCATACTTTTCCAAATGCCAATTAATTTTGTCCTGAATTATTGTCTCTAAAAGTTTCCCCACCACCAACGTTAGGCTGACTGGTCTGTAGTTGCTGGGGTAATCCCAATCCCATTTTTTAAACAGAGGTGTAACATATGCAATCCTTCAGTTCTCTGGCACCACCCCCATACCCAAGGAGGATTTGAAGATTGTGGCTGGAGTCTCTGCAATTTCTACCCTTACTTCCTTCAGTAACATAGGGTACATCCTATCCAGATCAGGTGACTTTTCTACTTTGAGGACTGCAAATCCTTTAAGTACCTCCTCTTTATCTATCGTGGTCATTTTTATCTCCTGGAAGTTGCTTTTTATTACCTTCTTTATGGGGGCGGGGGTGCAAAGTGAAATATCCCAGAATAAATTGTCCCTGAATTGACCTAGGATTTTCTTTTGCCTCTTCCAGGAGACTACATGGTGGGGGACATTGGGCAACATGTTGCCTAGTTGCAGTCAATGAAACAGCTGGTCTTTTACAAAAAGGAAACAGATTTTGCATGTGGGTGCAAAGCATCTCGACATCCCTTCATTCGATCTTCTTTTCTTGATCCAACAAGCACAAATCTATGGAGTTACCCATGGGGAACATTGTTGTCATCAATTATATATTAAAAACAGTGAGTTGTCTCAACATTCCAACAGTATTTGCACCCATATGTGGTGCTATGAGCTTAACGTTATGTGACATATCATCTAAAACAAAAATATAGAAACCTATCTTGGGAACCATGCAGGTGGAAGAATCAGCTTTAGAAAAACTCAAGGATAATGTACAACTCAGCCTGAAAGTGGAAAAAGGATCATCAAACTGCACAAACTGGAACTCAGAATGAAGCCATGCACCAATCAGAAAACCACCCAAACCTGTTCATTGGAGACTGACTGAAAAAAAGCGGACCATAAAGAATTAATAAAACTCCTGGCCTTCCAAACAAAAGTCAGATAATGACCAACCTTCTTGGCAAAGGCAGAAATCCTTTGCCACAAGCCCCTACTGAAGCAAAACTCCCCCACCCTCACAGAGCCGACAATCAGTGAAATCTCGTAAATCATTGAAACTGATGAAAACTTCGGCTCTTCCGCAGTAAGTACACTGTTAAGTTAAAAGTTAGATTCAAAGAGATTAGGTGTAACTGGGGCTTTAACAGCGTATTGGCTGCTAAACAAACATTAAGAGCCTGGAGAACTAATTTTAATTTTGTGCAGTGTGAAATTTGTCCATTTTAATAAAAATTAAAATTTTTAAGCAGCTTTTCAAGACATTTTTAACATTTTTTTTGAAGTTTGTGCACCTTTATTTTAGGTTTGCCTTTTCCCCATGTGGGAACCCCAATCTTTCTTTTGCTCTCTCTAACTATTTTAAAAAGTTAGAATTTTAAGGGCTTACCTACTTCCTTGATCACTCTCTGCGAGAATTCTGCCTTTTGATTGGCTGCTTAGACAGCCTCTTGACGTCATAACAGTTCATAAAAGGGAATACCCATTAACTTCCGTTGAACTGAATTCAAGGTCGAAAACCCAAAGTTCTCGACACAGGGATTGCGAGATCCCTGTGTGGATTGTACTTCAGAGCCAGAAGCTAACGCCTTTGCTTTGCTGCTGGCCACAAATTCCGGGCCAATATTCAGCTGTGCGTCTGGCAAGCCTGGAAACTTTTTAAATATGAATATGAATCGATGATATGCAGGCAGGAATATCAGACAATTATGTGCAAGTTTAAATAACATCTTTGAGTCTTCCTTAACATACACCGGTTGAATCGACAGCTGGAAATGTGTATCATCTGTTAAATGAGTGAAGGCCTACTTTCCGATTGCATTTACCCTATTTGGTGTCCCAACTTGTGATCAATACCATGTGCAATTTGTAAGTACTGTATGTATTTAAATTAGTAAATGTTCCAAGACAGACCTCCAAGATTCCCCACTCACAACCTCTTTCCAAATTACTTTTGCATTTAAAGACACAGCTCTCATGTATTATTCACTTTGCCATAATGATGTTTATTTAAGCAAGTGAAATGCTACATGTGATGTAACTAAATCATATCAGCAGGCAATAAGGTATTCATTTACTTCATCAATATCATGTCTTGTGGCTGTAAGTTTCAAGAAATCCTGCTGATGAAACTGCAATTCAAGAAAACAATTTTTTCAAGTTATTAGTTTTTTAGTCTGGCAAGTAATAAATGGTTGTTAAAGCTGAATACTTAACATACATTACTCATAGTACCTTCTCTTGTTTCTTTTGTCCTAGTGTACTGGGTGTTATAATAATGGACTCTCACGCTGTTAATAGACTAAAAAATAGAAAAGTTATTAAATTATGTCAGATTTTGTCATGCAATCTGTATCTGTTACCAAATTCTGTGCAATTCAAAATAATGTACAGTATGCTTGACTTAGATAGAATATACTAACAGCTTTTTTCCTAAAAATACCACAGATTTCATTAATGTTATTAATGCTATTAAAATTAATTCTATTCTACATTACATTAAATTGTTCAAAGAAAGTTTACGATGCATACACTGCATAATATGGTACAAGTAATTACTAAACCGACTTTTGGATGAGATGTAAAACTGAGATGTACCCAGAGATTTTATCTGAGACCTTTCTTATCTGTAAGGCTCAAAAATACAATATTGGTGCATACTGGGGGTATTCTTATCATGAAAATACTCTACAGGAGAAGAAAGAAATTTAGAGTGAATGCTTTAGAAACTGAAAAAAAATATATAGAATTGGTGTACTAATGAAACATCGAGTGGATGATTTCGAATGTAAAACATGGAGTTAGTGTACTGATAAAGAATAGTTAATACCTTAGAATGTGAAAACTAACACTGGAACATAGAACTGTTGTATTAATAAGGTAATAATACTGGAGACATAGGCTGCAATTTTGCCGGTGACTCAGAGGGCGGGTTCGGAGGCGGTCCGCTGTCAAAATCGAAATGATTGACAGCTGTTTGGGAGCCTGCACCGAACCCGCCTCCATGTAAGTTTCCAAAGTGTTGGGTCTGCGATTTCAGAACAGACCTGACACCAAGCAGCGGGGGAGGCATTTAAGTGCTTGTTAATGACTATTTTGGCAGCCTATTTTACCATATTTTTAACGGGGTTCACATCGTTCGGAGATCACGCCAGGTAAGTATGTCGGGAGTTCCATCGAGCTGAATAGTTCACAGCTGCAACTGCAGTATAAAAGTTAGCCTTTCACATCTGTTCACTTTCCAATGTCAGAAGTTGCTGATTTCAGGATTTGGAAGACACATTTGATCTTTATTGAGGCTGTAAGTGTGTGCTGTAAACTTTATCCACTGTCACCTCCTTGGAATAACCTCTCTCCATTGAATGATTGCTTCTAACATCTCATCCTCGCCTGCCATATATAACAGCAGAATAGGAACGATTTATACTCTCTCACCTTGGTCCTCAGAATCTGACCACAATCAGCCGCAGCAGCAGCAGAACCAGGCACACCAGCAGCACCAACAAGAGCGACAACCTTCTCCTCAACCACCTGCTGCTGCACAGGGCAGAGGCCATCAGCACAGGGCTGCACCTCGCCGCAGGAGATACTCCCAACACAGGGTTTACAGGCAGAGGATGAGCTTCCTCAACATGACTGAGCAGCAGTACCAAAGGAGGCTGAGACTCTCATGACAGGTAGTCGCAGACATTTGCACAATGCTCGATCAAGACCTGCAGCCCAGAGGAGCGGGTGGACACTCCTTACCAGTGGTTGTCAAAGTCACCACCACCCTCAACTTCTTTGCGTCAGGCTCCTTCCAGGGATCTGCTGCAGACATTAGCGGCATCTCTCAGTTGGCCGCACAAAGATGCATCACGCAGGTCACCGATGCCCTCCTTGACAAGCCAATTACATCCACTTTTCCACTGATGAAGCCAGTGTTACCGAGCGTGTGCTTGGCTTTGTCAATCTGGCTGGCTTCCCACGGGTGCAGGGCGTCATCAACAGGGGTAAAGGAGTACAGGAGTAAAGAAGTCTTACTCCAATTATATAGGGTCTTGGTGAGACCACACCTGGAGTACTGTGTACAATTTTGGTCACCTTACCTAAGGAAGGATATATTTGCCATAGAGGGAGTGCAACAGAGGTTCACGAGATTGATCCCTGGAATGGCGGGACTGTCGTATGAGAAGAGATTGAGTAAACTAGGCCTGTATTCTCTTGAATTCGGAAGAATGAGAGGGGATCTCATTGAAGCATACAAAATTATTACAGGGCTTGATAGGAAGGATGCTGGGAGAATGTTTCCCTTGGCTGGGGAGCCTAGAACCAGGGGCTACAGCCTCAAGATAAAGGCTAGGCCATTCAGGACTGAGATGAGAAGAAATTTCTTCACACAGAGGATGGTGAATCTTTGGAATTCTATACCCCAGAGGGCTGTGGAGGCTCAGTCATTGGATATATTCAAAACAGAAGTCGATAGATTTCTGACTAGTAAGGGCATCAAGGGATATGGCGATAGGGCCAGTGAATGGAGTTGAGGCAGAAGATCAGCCATGATCTCATTGAATGGCGGAGCAGGCTCGAAGGGCCGAATAGCCTACTCCTGCTCCTATTTCTTATGTTCGCATGTGGCCATCAGGGCACCCCATCACAACCCAGCAGTATTTGTCAACCGCAAGGGCTTCCACTTCCATAATGTGCAGCTGGTGTGCAACCATAGGAAGAGCATCATGCATGTGTGCGTCAAGTTCCCTGGCAGCTGCCATGATTCTTACATCCTGTGCCAGTCCACTGTCCCTCAGCTCTTCGCACCGCCAAACAAACTTTCCGGCTGGCTCCTTGGAGACAAGGGTTATCCCCTGAAGACGTGGCTGATGACACCTTTGAGGAGGCCATCAAATGAGTCTGAGGAGCATTATAACCAAACCCACAATTCCACCAGAAGTCTCAGAGCAAACAATAGGGTTGCTCAAAATGCACTTCAAATGCCTGGACAGATCTGGTGGAGCCCTTCAGTATACACCAGCCAGGGTCTCGAGAATCGTCGTTGTCTGCTGTGCCCTGCACAACACAGCACTGTAGCGAGGATTAGCGCTGCATGAGGAACAAGGCGCAAAGCACACAGCCTTTTCAGAGGAGCAGAAAAAGGTTCAGCATGAGGAAAACCTGGAGGAGGCAGCTGAACCAATGCGACCAGCACGCGAGCACATTGCAGCCCATAATGCCAGGGATGGTCTAATCAATGCCAGATTCACCTAACTTTATGCAGCATGCACATGTGGCTGCCACATGTGCATGAAGGTTGGAATGACCCCACTTCAACACCATAGAGCATCTCTACAATGAACTGTGCATTCCTTGCACTGTCATCACCGTTGCTGGACATAAAAGGCACCCTTACCCTTCACTCTGCCACTTCCAATTGTGAGCACACATATGGCATCGAATGCAAACCATCAGAAAAAAGTAATTTATTACAACAAAGTAAACGAACAGAAACTTAACATTCATTTATAGCAAATCACCCAAGTGACTAGCCTTGTGACTATTTATGTGGGATCTTTCTTTTACGCATACTTCTACGTGGTGCTACCTCTGTGGCTTCAGCAGACGTGGAGGCAGCCTGCTCACTTCCCTGCTGTGCCTGCTTAGATGCCTTTGGTGGTCATCCTCTGGGATTTGGAACCTGTGAGGGCCCTGCAAAAGTCTGCTCCTCCTGCGGCTGTGCAGGGGCAGACTCGGCCATCACTGTCCGGGGAGGCATCTGGGGCTCTGACCAAGGGGTTGGCAGGGGGGTGGAAGTTTGACCGCTTGAAGAGGAGCCCCCACTTCCATGTTGCCGCCCACCATCATCCCTAGCATGGGTAACCCGCAATTCTCTACCAGCAAGTAGCTGGAGAGCACCTTGCTGCACATCAGTGGGGCCATGAGAACCCATGTCTGTACTGACATTCCTCATAACAAGGACGTCCATAAACCTTTGGTTTCTCTCCTCAATAGGTGCCCATCTATCCTCCATAGATGTCCATCTTTTTAGAAGTGTTACCATGTTCTACTGAGTCCAGCGATTTATGTCCTTCATGGAGGTGGACATCCTTTCCATGGTGGTACCTACATTTGCCAGTGCATGCGCCATGGTGGTGCTCATATTTGAGATGGACTCCTCCATTCTCTGCACACTCGCAGTCACCGTGGTTACTAACCCTGTACTTGGTCCTGAAGTTCCAGGATCACCCTCTTCCTGGATGGCCCCCGAGGCTCAGCGTCTGCATGCAGCATAGCAGAGCGAGGAGTCTCCACTGCTGTCCCTGTCTTCATCCATCTGATCTTGCTCACGTTTGACTTGTGATACACCAGGCGACAACACTACTCTATCTTGCATAGGGCCCACCGAGGTGTGCGTCTCTGCGCTGGTGCTGGGTGCGCTCATTTCTGCTGATGCTGGATAAATATTGGCCTAGGACATCGGGGAGAACTCCCCTGCTCTTCATTGAAATAGTACCATGGGATCTTTCACATCCACCTGAGAGAGCAGATGGGGCCCTCTCATATTCTCAAATAATGCAGACTCTTTTGTATACGTACATCTCAGCCAATGATGGCGGTCCTCCTCCTGTTCTCTCCCTCTCCCTCTTATTGTGGACTCTCTTTTCCTGCAATGAGGGAAAGAAGAGAAGTTTTAGTGAGAGTGATGGAATGAGTGTAAAGAATGGATGGGATAGATGTTTAAGAGGGATACTATGATGGAGTGGGGTGCCAATACCAAGTTTCCCCCTTTTGAGTTGTTAGTTGTCATTGCATAACGATGAGGGTGAGTGTGAGGGGTGCATAGTAAATTGGGGATGTGATTCTGTACATAGGGAGAGAGGGATGGGTGATGGTGCAAGGAATGTTGGGGTGAGTAAGGATGTGCAGGAGTATGGTTGGCAATGCAGAGTGTTGGGGATGTGATGACAGGCACAGCAGAATGAAGGTAAGTGTGCTTTTATACTCACTTTTCCTGAATGCAGAAGATCAGTAAACCTCTTCCTAAATTGCACCCAGGTGCGAATAACCACAGACCTTACATTGTCCTCCTTGGCTATTTGCAGCCAGGCTGCCCTTGTCTGATGAGGAGGTCTCCTCCTTCCATCACAGGGAATAGAACCTCCCTGTGTCCTCTGACTCCCTCCACAAGAACATGGAGGGAGTCATCGTTGAATTGTGGCGCAGCCCTTTGTCTCTCTGCAGTCATTTTTCCCACAAGCAGCACTCAGGAGCATGAAATCACAAGTGACAGCAAATGGGGACATGGCGCCTTTAAATATACCGGCAACAAACGCGTCATCAGATGACCTCACCAGACCTGCACCTTGTAATTGGGCTGGGTAACACGCACGGCAGGCTTAACAAGCCCAATTAACGTCAAATTATTTTCACAGAGCGGCTGAAGCCAGGAGCGGAACCGGGACCCACCAACTACCTCTCCCGCTGCGATCCCACCTCCGCTGGCAAAATCCAGCCCATAGTAACTGCAGGTTCCCAAGGTGGAATGTGAGATTATGGTACTAGAGGGATACAGAATGAGACAGGCTGGTACTGGAGACCCAGAGGTTCCAAAGGATAGACGCCAACCAGATATCCAAAGAAGGTGCTACGTGGTAAGGTATCTGGTACTCACTGGTACCACATATTGTAGTCATCCTCATTAGGTAAGCTATCGATAAGATGTATATCTACTTATTCGTTCTATCTTATATGGATTTGTATTTAATTCTTCCTTTTTGCTGTAATCATGTAATGGTTCAATGTACACCAACACCTGAAAGTTTAAAAGGAGAGATTTTTAGCAGCTTCGGTAACTACACACCCAAGAGCTGGCAAGATAGAACAGAATTAAAAACACACTGTTTTGATGAAAGGTCATTGACCTGATATGTTGGGCTTGATTTTATTAACAGAGGCGGGTTGAGGGCGGGCCCGCTGCTCGGCAGCTTTCCGACCCGCACCCGACTCTGCCTCCCAGCACTTCCTATTTTTGCTTCATTGGCCTCGTTGCAGCCGACGTGCGGGTCCCTCCAGGCAATTGCTTGGAGGATGTCAGTTTCTCGCATCTGATAACGCGTTGTTTGTTTGAAAATTTAAAGGGGCCATGTCCCCTTTGCAAAAAATGTAATTGGGAGACCATATGACAGAAACTTGTTTGAGAGTAGGTGCCAGATCATGTCAAAGACTTTAGAGATGTTTAAGGCAATGACTTACCAAAATGTTCAAGAAGAGTTCCAGAGGTGCATAATAAAGACAAGAGGAATGGCAACTGCAAGAACTGGACTGGTCTGAGCTTTCAACGTGATAGATAATTTGAGAACTGAAACCTCCATAACTTTAGAAAAGCAAGAGCAATCAGTAGTTGGAAGGGTTGTAGGGATCAGTAAACTCTACTGATTCAGGATTAATTGTTTAACCTGGCTAACCTAACAAATATATGGAAGAGAATAGAGACGCAGGTTTTGCTTCCCGAGAAAGTAGATCTGCATAAGGAAACCAGTCTAACTGTGAACATGAGAAAGATGTTTGGAAAATGGTAGGACATAACAGGGACATCAGAGTGAATATAAGTACAATGATTTCCTTTTGAAGTAGAAAGTGTAAGAAAGAAATTGGAAGGAGGACATAAAATTCAGTCAGAAACAATCAAAGGCTACATTACTGGAGATGGATTAAAATTAAAGGAGATGTTGTGAATGCAGGATAATAAGAAATAAGAGCAGGTGCAGGCCATATGGCCCCTCGAGCCTGCACTGCCATTCAATAAGATCATGGCTGATCATCGACCTCAACTCCACTTTCCCGCCCGATCTCCATATCCTTTGATTCCCCTAGAGTCCAAAAATCTATCTCTCTCATCCTTGAATATACTCAAAGACTCAGCATTCACAGCCCTCTGGGTCAGAGAATTCCAAAGATTCACAACTCTCTGAGTGAAGAAATTCTTCATCTCAGTCTTGGAAATAGCCTACCCCTTATCCTGAGACAACCTCTGTGGTTTATAGTTGCTAAGGTCTTTTCTGGTGTAGCGGGGACTGTTGGTAAACCATACAAGCGCCTTAGAGTTTATCTTTCATTGGTGATAGTGAATTAATTTAAATTAATTAAAGGGTAAGTCATGTCAGGACAGCCCAGCCCCGTGTTATGCTCCTCTTGCTCTATGTGGGAATTCAGGGACGCTGCCTGTGTCCCTGACGACCATGTGTTCCAGAAATGCATCCAGCTGCAGCTACTAGCGGACTGCATTGCGGTGCTGGAGCTGCGGATGGATGGGCTTTGGAGCATTCACGATGCTGAGAGGGTCGTGGATAACACGTTTAGTGAGGTGGTCACACCGCAGGTAAGGGCTGCACAGGCAGAAGGGAAATGGGTGACCATCAGGCAGAGCAGTAGAGGCAGGCAGGTAGTGCAGGGGACCCCTGTGGCCATCCCCCTCTCAAACAGGTATACCAATTTGGATACTGTTGAGGGGGATGACTTACCAGAGGAAGGCAGCAGCAGCCAACTTCCTGGCACCAGGGGTGCTTCTGCTGCTCAGGAAGGGAGGAAAAAGAGTGCGAGAGTAATAGTGGTAGGGGATTCTATCGTAAGGGGAACAGATAGGCGTTTCTGTGGCCATAGACATGACTCCAGGATGGTTTGTTGCCTCCCTGGTGCCAGGGTCAAGGATGTCACTGAATGGCTGCAGGGCATTCTGAAGGGGGAGGGTGAACAGTCAGAGGTCGTGGTTCACATTGGGACCAATGACATGGGTAGGAAGAGGGATGAGGTCCTGCAGCAAGAATTTAGGGAGCTAGGTAGCAGATTAAAGAGCAGGACCTCAAAGGTTGTAATCACTGGATTACTCCCGGTGCCACGTGCTAGTGAATATAGGAATAGGAGGATAGAGCAGATGAATGCGTGGCTAAAGAGTTGGTGCAGGAGGGAGGGCTTTAGTTTCCTGGATCACTGGGCCTGCTTCTGGGGAAGGTGGGACTTGTACAAGTCGTACGGTTTGCACCTGAACCAGAGCGGGACAAATATCCTTGTGGGGAGGTTTGCTAGCACTGTTCGGGGGGGTTTAAACTAAAATGGCAGGGGGTTGGGAACCTGAGCAGGGAGACAGAGGAAAGGGAAACAGGGATAAGAGCAAAAGGTAGGAAGGAGAAAAACAAAAGTGGCAGTCAGAAAAATCAACGGTTTAAATCAAACGTGGCCACAGTAAATAATAATTCTAATAGGTCTAAGAGCGTTAAAAAAACAAGCCTGAAGGCTTTGTGTCTTAATGCGAGGAGCATTTGTAATAAGGTGGATGAATTGGCTGCGCAAATAGAGGTAAACGAATATGATTTGGTTGGGATTACGGAAACGTGGCTCAAGGATGGCCAAGACTGGGAACTCAACATCCAGGGGTATTCGATATTCAGGAAAGATAGGCAAAAAGGAAAGGGAGGTGGGGTAGCATTACTGGTTAAAGAAGGGATTAATGCAATTGTAATGAAGGATATTAGCTCTGATGAGGTGGAATCTGTATGGGTAGAATTGAGAAATACTAAGGGGAAAAAAACATTAGTGGGAGTGGTATATAGACCTCCCAACAGTAAGGCGAAGGTTGGGGATGGCATGAAAAGGGAAATTAAAGAAGCGTGCAATAAGGACACAGCAGTCATCATGGGTGACTTTAATCTACATATAGATTGGGCCAACCAAATTAGTAACAATACTGTGGAGGAGGAATTCCTGGAGTGTTTACAGGATGGTTTCCTGGACCAATATGTCGAGGAACCAACCAGAGATCAGGCCATCTTAGACTGGGTATTATGTAATGAGAAAGGATTAATTAGCAATCTTGTTGTACGAGGCCCCTTGGGTCGGAGCGAACATAATATGATCGAATTCTTCATTAAGATGGAGAATGAAGTAGTTGACTCAGAAACTGGGGTCCTCAATTTAAATAAAGGAAACGACGATGGCCTGAGGAGCGAATTGGGTAGGATTGATTGGGGAATGGCACTCAAAGGGTTGACGGTGGATAGGCAACGGCAAGCATTCAAAGACCGAATGGATGAGCTACAGAATTTGTTCATCCCAGTTTGGCATTAAAATAAAACAAAAAAGGTGACTCAACCGTGGCTAACAAGGGAAATTAGGGATAGCATAAGATCCAAGGAGACGACATATAAATTGGCCAGAAAAAGCAATAATCCTGAGGATTGGGAGCAGTTTAGGATTCAACAAAGGAGGACAAAGGGATTAATTAAGAAAGGGAAAATAGAATATGAGAGTAAGCTTTCAGGGAACATAAAAACTGACTGTAAAAGCTTTTATAGATATGTGAAGAGAAAAAGATTGGTGAAGTCAAGCGTAGGTCCCTTGCAGTCAGAATCAGGGGAATTTATAATGGGAAACAAAGAAATGGCAGACCAACTAAATTCATACTTTGGTTCTGTCTTCACAAATAACCTCCCAGAGATGCCGGGGAACATAGGGTCTGATGAAAGTGTGGAACTGAAAGAAATCAGTATTTGTAGGGAAATGGTGTTAGGAAAATTGATGGGACTGAAGGCCGATAAATCCCCAGGGCCTGATAATCTACATCCCAGGGTACTTAAGGAAGTGGCCCTAGAAATAGTAGATGCATTGCTGGTCATCTTCCAGAACTCAATAGACTCTGGAACAGTACCCATGGATTGGAAGGTAGCTAATGTTACCCCACTATTCAAAAAAGGTGGTAGAGAAAAAGCGGGGAATTATAGACCGGTAAGCCTGACATCGGTAGTGGGGAAAATGCTAGAGTCCATTATAAAAGATGTAATAGCAGAGCACTTGGAAAGCAGTGACAGGATCGGACAAAGTCAACATAGATTTACAAAAGGTAAATCATGCTTGACTAATCTACTGGAATTTTTTGAGGATGTAACTGGTAAAATAGATAAGGGAGAACCAGTGGATGTGGTGTATTTGGACTTTCAGAAGGCTTTCGATAAGGTCCCACATAAGAGGTTAGCGTGCAAAATTAAGGCACATGGGATTGGGGGCAAGGTATTGACTTGGATAGAGAACTGGTTGGCGGACAGAAAGCAAAGAGTTGGAATAAACGGGTCGTTTTCTGAGTGGTAGGCAGTGACTAGTGGGGTACCGCAAGGATCGGTCCTAGGACCCCAGCTGTTCACAATATATATTAATGATCTGGACGAGGGAATTGGATGTAATATCTCCAAATTTGCAGACGACACAAAGCTGGGTGGGAGGGTAAGCTGTGAGGAGGATGTCGTGAAACTCCAGTACGATTTGGACAGGTTGGGTGATTGGGCAGAAACATGGCAAATGCACTATAATGTGGATAAATGTGAGGTTATCCACTTTGGTGGCAAAAACAGGAAGGCAGATTATTATTTGAATGGCAATAGATTGGGAGAAGGGGAAGTGCAAAGAGACCTGGGTGTTCTTGTGCACCAGTCGCTGAAGGTAAGCATGCAGGTGCAGCAGGCAGTTAAGAAGGCAAATGGTATGTTGGCCTTCTTAGCAAGAGGGTTCGAGTACAGGAACAAGGATGTCTTGCTACAGTTGTACAGGGCCTTGGTGAGACCGCATCTTGAGTATTGTGTGCAGTTTTGGTCGCCTTACCTGAGAAAGGACGTTCTTGCCATGGAAGGAGTGCAGCGAAGATTCACCAGGCTGATACCTGGGATGGCAGGAATGATGTATGAGGAGAGATTGTGTCGATTGGGCTTATACTCACTGGAGTTTAGAAGATTTAGAGGGGATCTCATCGAAACCTATAAATTTCTGTCAGGCCTGGACAGACTAGATGCAGGAAGGATGTTTATGATGGCCGGGGAGTCCAGAACCAGGGGTCATAGTCTAAGGATAAGGGGTAAGCCATTTAGGACTGAAATGAGGAGGAATTTCTTCACCCAGAGAGTGGTGAACCTGTGGCATTCTCTGCCACAGAGGGCGGTGGAGGCCAGTTCATTAAATATATTCAAGAAGGAGTTGGATATATTTCTTAAGGCTAAAGGGATCAAGGGATATGGGGAGAAGGCAGGGACAGGGTACTGAATTTGGATGATCAGCCATGATCTCATTGAATGGCGGAGCAGGCTCAAAGGGCCGAATGGCCTACTCCTGCTCCTATCTTCTATGTTTCTATGTTTCTATGTCTACACTGTCAATCCCCTTCAGAATCTTGTATGTTTCAATGAGGTCATTCTTCTAAACTCCAGAGAGTATAGGCCCATTCTACACAATCTCTCATCATAGGACAACCCTCTCATCCCAGGAATCAATCTAGTGAACCTGCGTTGCACCGCCTCCAAGACAAGTGTATCCTTCCTTAGATAAGGAGACCAAAACTGTGCACAGTACTCCAGGTGTGGTCTCACCAAGGCCCTGTACACAATTGTAGCAAGACTTCCTTACTCTTATACTCCAACCCCCTTGCAATAAAGGCCAAATGCAAGAAGAGGAAACATCAAAAGTGACAGGTATGGTTTTAAGTGCCTTAGGGGCTACGATGAATTTTGAATCTTCAGGTTTGCATATTATTCATGATGTTGATGTAGCGTAGAGAAGAAAGAGCAAGGACAAAGATCTATCACTACCATAATATGAGATGGGGTTGTTAGATCCCACACGACATGCCACAAATCCTATCTGTAGTTTCAGAGCTGCTCACTGGACAGAACTCCATGACAAATACATTCATACCATTGTGAACTCGCAGTGCAGCTAAATTGGGATCTTATCTTGCTGATGCAGCAGCTTCCCAATGTGCAATCAATGGATTTAGGCTGCTATTGATTAGGTGATCAAGCTATACTTGACCATGGCATCCTTTAATAGTTATAGCCCTTCTAACAACTTGAACTGTGATGGAGCAGTAAGGGAAGAAAATTAGAAAAAGGAATTGATTTGCCAAAGTGTAGCGGTAGTTCGGAAGAAAGAAATTATTAAATTGAAGAGTCAGAGAGACACACAGATTGTTAAAAAAAAAGTCTGGTAACTACTACAGGATATCTTAGAGAAAGAAAGACTTGCATTTATATAGCGCCTTTCACGACCACCGGATGTCTCAAAGCACTTTATAGTCAATGAAGTGTAGTCACTGTTGTAATGTGGGAAACACGGCAGCATTATGCACACAGCAAGTTCCCACAAACAGCAATGTGATAATGACCAGATCATCTGTTTTTGTTATGTTGGTTGAGGGATAAGTATTGGCCAGAACATCGGGGATAACTCCCCTGCTCTTCTTCGAAATAGTACCATGGGATCTTTTACGTCCACCTGAGAGAGCAGACGGGGCCTCGGTTTAACGTCTCATCCGAAAGGCAGCACCTCCGACAGTGCAGCACTCCCTCAGCACTGTGCTGGAGTGTCAAGCCTAGCTTTATGTGCTCAAGTCCCTGGAGTGGGACTCTGAACCCACAACCTGACTCAGAAGTGAGTGTGCTACCAACTGAGCCACAGCTGACACATAGAGGGGTGTACACGAAAGGTGGCTGTAATACTATCACAGGCAATACAAGAAGACCTATATCTACTTATATGGAAGATAATGGTTGATGAATAAATGTTGGTCAAGGCACTGGGAGAACTCGTTGCTCTTCTTCAAATAAGAATCTTTTACGTTCGCCTGAGAGAACAGACCGGGCCTCGGTTTAACATCTCATACGAAAGACACTCCAACAGTGCAGCACTCCTTCAGTACTTCGCTAAACTGTCAGCATAGATTATGTGCTCAAGTCCTGAAGCGGCACTTAAATATGTGACATTCTGAATCGGGAGTGCTATCACCTTCTCCTCAGTACTTCTGGTCAGACCTCTGCATATGTAACAAATGCAGAATTATAAAGAAAGTAAGGCTAACTATCTTGTGGCATTATTTTTACTCTTAAAATGAAGCACCCCTTAAATGACTCTAAGTCCATCCAGCTGTTTGGGGGTATAGGCAGCATTCCTAATCTGGAGCCTCTGATGGGGCCCCGTTGTGGAGGTTGGTAGTCCTCATCTTAGTGGGCATATTCCAAATTTATGTTGGGTCCCACTGAGGTTTGGAAGAGTGGGAATTCCCAATGTAGAGTCCCTACCCTGCACCCTCTGATGCTGGAGACCACATTTGGGGCAGTTGAAGGTTCTGTCCCAGCAAAGGCCTCCCAGAAACTCCCAGGTTTAGAGTTACAGTAGGAGTGCACCAGAAGGCCTATGCAAATTTGGGACCAGCTGTCAACTATTAGTAATGAAATGATTTTATTTATGTTAGAATTTAATATACTCTTTTTGAGAAGATATGCATCTGACATATTTCTGCTGACAGGTTGTGGCCACTGGTTGGATGGTTTATGCTTACAATGTGAAACAGCCTATCCACATCATACATCTAAATTTACACAGCAAATAGAACATATACCAATTTTGGTTAATTAGTTACGCTTAGTATCTTCAATTAAATATGGTTTTGGTGGCAATTATACCTATTTACAAAATGTTACCATCTGACAAAAACATCAGCCTATACAATACCTTCATAGTCTTCAATTGTTGTAAACAGAGAATCCTCATGTGACAAAACTTGTTGACATCCAGGATTATGGGGTGTGGAGCTTCGTGAAGACCTTTCATCATGTCTACGACTGTGAGAAGTTTCTCTTGTTGACCTTGGGCTTTCTGGTCTGTCACAATGTGAGGAGTAAGAGTAAGATTTCTCTTTTTGGTCTGTGTCTGAACCGCAGGTCAATATAACTGCGTTTTGCAGTTCTTCAGTTGGGCTAACAAAAAGAATGCTTTGGCTACATAACTCAGATTTTCTCCCTTCTTCTTTATTTTTAAATGTTCTTGGTTTCTGAAAATCTTGCTTGGAAAATTTAGCCTTTGACTTTACCAAAGTCTCACCTGGTTTTGTTTGATTTGAATACCGACTTTGAAAAGTTTTCCTGCACTTTTTCTTCACAACATGAGTTCTGGAAGTATGATATGATGTATTGAGGTTTTCATAATAAGCACCATGGAGTTCCTCATCAGAAACGCTCAAGTGATTTCCATCATCAGGATCTTCAGATGTAATAATTATTCTTTCTTGCAAGGTACCACAAAGTCCTGTAGGTGATGGCTGTGCACAAATTATTTCTGATAGATCAACTTGCACTTTTTCTTCTTCATTCTGATTTTTAACAATAGCACCACCTGCAATTATTTTAACATTTCCATGTTCTTCATCTTGCTGAATATGATTGTTTGTTTCCTCAGTCAATTGTTCTGAACAGGATATATTATTCCCAATGTATCTTGCATTTTTTGATAAGATTTCTTCACAATCTACGTAAGGAACAGGACGTGGCAATAAAGCAGAACCCATATTTTGTTTCAGATAAATGTTGAACTCCTCTTGCACAGTCATGGGGGATGAAGGCAGGTTTGCTCCTATTATTGCTGGACCTAAAGACACTCCCACAACAGTCGCTGGTTTATATGTCAAATCAGCCAATTTCTGATCTGATGTCCAAGTTGAAGAACCCACGGTTTTCATAGATTTTGGCCTATAACTGGGTGATGCTATGGAACAATCTACCTCAAGACAATCATCACTCCATTTGCTCTTTAAGTTTTGTTTTTTGAATCTTCTATAAGGGGTATTCAGCTTCAGCAAACTTTTACTTGTGGCTGAGTAGGAGCATTTATCCACTGATTGCAGTTCCAAAGATTGCTTTGCCACATCTACATCAACTTTATCTTTAGACTCCAGTTTTGGATCGACAGAGAGTTCTTCCATACTATTTACACTGCTGCTTTCCTTACCATCTTTACAGTTTGTTAAAGAAATTGTGCTTGCCCATAACTTCTGTTCAGCAGGTAAAACTATCAATTTTGCTCGGTTCAGATCTATTCAATCCTGTTGTACTTCCTTCTCCAGTTTCTAACAGTTGCATGAAATCCTTTACTGGGTATAAAACTATTCAAAGAGCCCTGAATAATATTGGGAAGACCCTGTCTGTGATTTATGATCCAGTTGTTTGTAGTTATTTCCAATGCTTCCTTATATTCCTCACTTAGGAATATTAGCTCATTTACAGAAACAGCAATACCAACATCGGGACACTAGCTAAAATGGTATAGAATCCGTTTTGGAGGAGATGGAATGAATGTGTCCATTGATCTTTGGATATGCAATGGTATGCCCCACTGGTGCTGAAATCTTTTCGTTGTAATGTGCCATTCTAGAATGTCAATGGTTTCATTAGACTCGAAGGCTAATTCCATACCTATAGGTTCTATTTTAGCTCCACTTGCTTTGATTGCTGGAGGCAAAGGTGGTGCTTTAGGAATCATCATTTCAATTGACTTTTCATATGGCGTTTCAAGTCCCCAGAGATATAAAAGTTGTCTGTGTTTCAAGTTCATCTCTATCCGATCAATATCATCTTGTTCAGTAAAAAGAATATACCGTATTCTTGTTTTTTAAAATCCCCTGCCAGGTGCAATAAACTTTTGTAAAGGTATCTTTGATACTGGAGGATAGGTATTTTTGTAGAATTCCTTTACCAGTTTAGGCAAACAATCCATTTTAATTTCCAGACACTGCTTTGTCAAGCTCATGTCCAGGTTATTTTTACACTCTGATCTGAGGTTAACACTGGCAGACATTTCTTTTACTTTATGTATGTTTATCTCATCTCTTTCACATTGGGAAAATAATTTTCCTCCTTTGAGTCGCAAGTTTGTACCCTGAGAGAATATTTTATAACTCTTACCTAGATTGTTATTGTTGGACATTGTATTGTTTTCTTTAATATTTTTTGATGGTTGTATGAAGCCTTTGTCATCTGTAGTAGGAACCATAAATTGCATTAATGATGAGTGAATAACTTTGGGAAGACCCCATTTGCGATTTATAATCCTTTTCTTTATATTTTGATTGGGGGCTTGCCTAAGTTCGTCACTAAGAAATGCCAGTTCAGAAGGAACAACAACTATTGCAAAATCAGGCTTGGAATTATACTGGGATAGAATCAGTTTTGGAGCAGGTGAAATGAATACTTCTAGTGACCTTTGAATATGTAACGGTAAGCCCCAATTGCACTGGAGTTTTTTCTGTGTTATGTGCCATTCTAGCCTGTCTCTTGTTTTAATTTTAATGAAAGTTGTTTCCATACCCATAGGCTCTATTTGAGCTCCACCAGCTTTGATTACTGGAGGCAACAGTGGTCCTATAGGAATCATTATTGCTACGGATTCTTCATATAGAGTTGGAAATCCCCAGAGATAGGTAATCTGTTTATGCTTTAAATTCAACTCCAAGTGATCAACAGCATCCTGTTCAATAAATGGTAAATAACATGGTCTTGGTTTTTTAAATCCTTTACCAAGTACAATAAGCTTTGGCAAAGGTTTCTTTGATTTTGAAGGATAGGTGCTTTTGTAGAACTCCTTTACCATTTCAGGTAAGCACTCTGTCTTAATTTCTAGACACAGCTTTGTTAAACAGATCTCTAGTTTGTATTTCCATTCTGGTTTGAAGCTAGCAAGAAACAAATCCTCATCTATTTTCTTTGTTTTCTTGCTCCTGCCACCCTTTCCATATTGTAATGTGAATAATTTCCCCCTTTTGATTGACCGAAATGTGTGTTGAGGAACCATTTTATTTTCTTTATTGCCCACATTAATGTTGCTGGATACATCTGCAGCAGTAGTCATAAACTTATTCAAAGATGATTGGATAAGCTTGGGAAGACCCCACTTGCAATTTCTGATCTTTTTCTTTGTATTCATCTCCAATATTTTCTTATGCTCCTCACGAAGAAATGCCAGCTCAGTTGGAACAATGACTACTGAAAAAGCAGGCTGTGGTTTTAGCTGGGAGGGAACCAGTTTTGGAGCAGATGGAATGAATGTATCAATTGATTTCTGAATATGTAATGGTAAGCCCCAGTTGTTCTCGAGTTTTTTCTGTATACAGGTAGACTATCCTTTATCCGAAAACCTCGGGACCAGCCGAGTTTCGGATAAAGGAGAATTTCGGATTTCGGAAGGTGGGTCGGCAGGGGTCCGCGGGGGGGGTCGGTGGGGGGTCGTGCGCACAACTTACGCTGACGCTCAGCGTAAGTCAGTCGGGGTCGGCGGGGGTCGGGGCCGGCGGGGTCCGCGGGGGGGTCGGCGGTTGTCGGGGCTGGCGGGGTCGGCAGTTGTCGGGGCCGGCGGGGTCCGCGGGGGGGTCGGCGGTTGTCAGGTCCGCGGGGGGGTTGGCGGTTGTCGGGGCTGGCGGGGTCGGCGGGGGGGTCGGCGGTTGTCGGGGCTGGCGGGGTCGGCGGTTGTCGGGGCCGGCGGTGTCCGCGGGGGGGGGGTCGGCGGTTGTCGGGGCTGGCGGTTGTCGGGGCCGGCGGGGGGGTCGGCGGTTGTCGGGGCCGGGGGGGTCCGCGGTTGTCGGGGCTGGCGGGGTCGGCGGTTGTCGGGGCCGGCGGGGTCCGCGGGGGGGTCGGCGGTTGTCGGGGCTGGCGGGGTCGGCGGTTGTCGGGGCCGGCGGGGGGTCGTGCGCACGACTTACCCTTTATCCGAACTTCCGAAACCGGAACCCTCTAAAAACCGAAGGTTTTTTCGTTCGTACGCATGACTTACGCTGAACGAAAAAACCTTCGGTTTTTAGAGGGTTTCGGTTTTCGGAAGTCCGGATAAAGGGTAGTCTACCTGTAATGTGCCATTCCAATTTGTCTCTAGCCTCATCTTCAATGAAAGCTGTTTCCATACCTATAGGTTCTATTTGAACTCCAATCACCTTGATTGCTGGAGGCACAGGTGGCGCTTTGGGAATCATCATTTCCACTGACTTTTCATACGACGTTTCAAGTCCCCAGAGATATAAAAGTTGTCTGTGTTTCAAGTTCATCTCTATCCGATCAATATCATCTTGTTCAGTAAAAGGAATATACCGTATTCTTGGTTTTTTAAATCCCCTGCCAGGTGCAATAAACTTTTGTAAAGGTATCTTTGATACTGGAGGATAGGTATTTTTGTAGAATTCCTTTACCAGTTTAGGCAAACAATCCATTTTAATTTCCAGAAACTGCTTTGTCAAGCTCATGCCATTCAGAGCTCCTTTGGATTCTTCAAGCTCTGTTGCATTACGTTGTTTTCTGTTTATTTGGAACACATAATAGTCAATACACAAATTAATTCTACTCACTTTATCAATATATTTTAAGAACAAAACAATGTCATACAGGCAATTCTTTGTCATAAATATACATTTTAAAAGTACAATTATACCATTTAGCAGTTTGTCAATCAAGATTTGCTGTCTATGAGTTACATTTTCAGATCTGTATTTGGTAATTGAAAAGACAAAAAAAATACAGGGGATGATTTTCATATTTGGCAGACTATCGGTGGGTGAAGCGATCAGGACGCCTGCTTGATGTCACCAGAGAGGAGTGAACCATTTTGATGGTTGGGCTTCATTTGAATTGGCAAGCTGCCCGCGCGTTTCCAGTGTTGATGGGCAGCTCGCCGTTTGGGAGGGCAGGATAGCTGGTGGCTCTAACATCTCTTTAAAATGTGCTTGCACCTCTTAAAGTAGCTGTATCTTTTCATTGGTGCTGATTCAGAGATGAGATTTTATAATTTTTTTCATAAGGTTGACGACCAGGGCACCCAGTTTCTTTGATACTGCAGTGGAGATGTTAGTGGAGCAGGTCAGGGCCAGAAAAAAGGACCTTGATCCTTTGGATGGTAGGCAGGTGCCGAGACAACTCAGCCAACAGGCCTGCAAAGAAGAGGCTGAACATGTGAATGCCTACATCATAATTCCAAGGACCTGACTGCACAGGCTAAGGGAGAGAACCCTCCTGAAGAGATATTGTTACTCCAAGTACCAGCATAGAAACTGACATTCCACATGGTATAGATAGTGAGTTAGAGGATTCTGCACTGGATAATTTACTGAACACAAGTGAGCATAGTACATAGGACAAATTACCTCACTAGAGAGCAAATGCATAACCCAGCTCTGCTGAAGAGGACACAGATGCAGATTTTAAGAATCCAACTTTAAAAGAAAAATGTTTTGTGTGCACCAGCAATTGTTGAATGCACTGGACTGCTTTCCAGGGAGCTTCCACAACATGTCAGAGAATGTGGAGGAGTTTGCCAACATCCATGGGGTCCAGGCATATGGTATCAACATTCTGTAATCAGACATGGAGCATGTGCTCACCTCAATGGACACTGCAGCTGGAGTCTCTGGCACCAGTAGTGGCATCTTCAGATGGATACTTACTAAAAAATTGACATGCATTTATATAGCTCCTTTCATGACCTCAGGTCATACCAAAGCATTTTACAGCCAATGAAGTACTTTGCAGTGTAGTCACTGTTGTAATGAAGGAAACACGGCAGCCAATTTGCACACAGCAAGCTCCCACAAACAGCAATATGATAATGACCAGACAATCTGTTTCACTGATGTTGATTGAGGGATAAATATTGGCCAGGACCGAGGGGAGAATTCCCCAGCTCTTCTTCGAAATAGTGCCATGGGATCTTTTATGTCCACCTGAGAGAGCAGACTGGCCTCTGTTTAACATCTCATCTGAAAGACGGCACTTCCGACAGTGCATTCACTGCGCTGTAGTTTCAGCCTCAGTTTTTGTGCTCAAGTCTCTAGAGTGGGACTTGAATCCACAACTTTCTGACGCAGAGACAAGAGTGCTACCAACTGAGCCATGGCTGACACTATACTGGTGCCATACAGGTTCCAGCTAAACCATCACCTTCTCATTGGCCAGGCCAGGGGACCTCCTAGATAGGAACCAGTTGCATCACAGATCTCCTATAGTTTGCTCTCCCACATATCAGTCGGAACGCTCAAGTCTCTGCACTGTTCCAGGGACTTGCACAAAAATTCTAGGCTGACACTCCAGTGCAGTACTGAGGGAGCGCTGCACTGTCGGAGGTGCTGTCTTTCGAATGAGACGTTAAAAAGAGGCCCCGTCTGCTCTCTCTGGTGGATGTAAAAGATCTCATGGCACTATATCGAAGAAGAGCAGAGTAGTTATTCCAGCCAATATTTATCCCTCAATCAACATCACGAAAAACAAATTATCTGTTCATTATCACATTGCTGTTTGTGGGAGCTTGTTGTGCCTAAATTGGCTACCGCATTTCCTGCATTACAAAAGTGACTGCACTTCAAAAGTACTTCATTGGCTGTAAAGCGCTTTGGGAGGTCCTGAGGTCATGAAAGGTGCTATATAAATGCAAGTCTTTCTTTCTTTCTGTTCAATGAACTGTTGACAAAGAACTCTGGCTGCAGGCTAGTGTTGGTGCCTTCTTGCTTCTGCACCATCCTCAATGTCATCAGGATTTTCATCAGGTGGCAGGTGGTGTAGGCTCCATTTGTATCGGCTGCACAGCAAAGATGTGGATAATGCAGCCAAATCGCCCACTATCAACATCCTGGGGGGGTCACCATTGACCAGAAATTCAATTGGACCAGCCACATAAATGACGTGGCTGGTATTCTGCATCAAGCGACTTACCTCCTGACTCTCCAAAGCCTCTCCATCACCTACAAGGCACAAGTCAGAAGTGTGGTAGAATACTTTTCACTTGCCTGGATGGGTGCAGCTACAACACTGAAGAAGCTCGACACCATCCAGGACAAAGTAGTCTGTTTGATAGATAGCCCATCCACCACCTTAAACATCCATGACTGAGCTACAGGATGCACTGCAGCAACTCACCAAGGCTTCTTCGACAGCACCTCCCAAACCCGTGACTTCTACCACCTAAAGGAACAAGAGCACCAGGTGCATGCCAACACCACCACCTGCAAGTTCCCCTCCAAGTCACACACCATCCTGACTTGGATATATATCACCATTCCTTCATTGTCACTGGATCAAAATCCTGGAACTCCCTACCTAACAGCATTGTGGGAGCACCTTTATCACCCAGACTGCAGCGGTCCAAGAAGGTGTCGCACCACCACCTTCTCAAGGGCAACTGGGGTGGGCAATAAATGCTGGGCTTGCTAGAGACGCCCATATCTCAAGAATGAATTAAAAGAAGCAACCATAACTTGATACAGTCTTTCTGGGCTGTATTGCAAAAAGCCTCCAGACCTGTCCGGGGAGGGGAAGCATTGTTCCAGCACTCTAATTGTCTGTTCAACATTGGCTCTTGTTGACCTGTGGCTCTAGCTGTATCGCGTTTCAGCAAGTAAATGTGGATATCGGAGCGGTGTTATGAGCCAGATTGAAAGGGATAATCTTGGTGCTAAGCCACCAGCCTCTAACTTGCTGTGCTGGGTTAAAGAGTAGGGTGGAATAGTGGACTGGCTCAGAAAGGTGGATACAAATCTATATGATATGCTGGTGGTGATCAAACAGCAGCTGAACATTAAAGGTGTGAAAGCCCTGAAAAAGAGGAAAGGTACGAATTGGATAGTTTTGCAAACAGGGCATCAGGCACCTACTGCCGACTGATTATTACTAGTATTCCCCATTTCAGCCTGGAAGGAGCCCGTATCCAAAGAAATTGAGGGCAGTTGTTACTTTCACTTCCACAAGCAATACAGTGCTGTGGTAAGGGGTTGCCGACAATGTTCCCTCTAATTTCTTTTTGTACTGAGCGGGCCACGATCTCCTTTGAGTGCGACCTTTTTGTCCGTGGGCAAATTTTACTGCAACAACTTTTACAACAACAGCAACCACTTAAAAGCATATATACAGTAATGGCATATTGCCACCCCACCGTCTCAAATCATGAGACAATCAGACAAGGTTCTACACAAGTTTAACATAACTTCTTTGCTTTTGAGTTCCATTCCTCTATAAATTAACCCCAGTGCTTTATTTGCACTTTTATGGCTTTTTTTAACCTGCATTGCTACTTTTAATGATTTATGAATCTATACTCCTAGATCCCTTTGCACCTCTACCCCATTAAGACTCTTAGGCCTAGAAATTCAGTATAGCCACTTTTGGGGCGGTAAAGTCGGGCGGCCGCTAAATTTTGCGCCCGGCGCAAAGTCGCGCCCCCTTCGCCGATATTCAGTCGCATCGCCCCAAGAGGCTGCTGCTGCGCTAAAACAGGCGATGCACGACTATCTTTAGGCGCTAAGCCGGCGGTGCTGAGCGATACCACCGAGGCCAGGCGCAGCGCAGGTGCGGCGAGTTTTTGATTGACGGCAGACACTCTGGCGCCGGTCAGCTCTTAAAGGAGGAGGGTCGATTTGTTTGCCTGCCACGCCCTGCACACTGCAGCCCTCAACCTAGGCCTGACCACTTCAGCTTCACCTGTACAACACCCAGGACTATGGAGAAGGCCAGGGAGAGAGCGCAGTGCTTCAGTGACGGTGACCTGAGAGTGCTGGTTGGCGGAGTGGAGCGTAGGCACCATGTTTTGTACCCAGAAGGTGGCAAGAGGCCGCTGCCCAGCGCCTACCGGAAAGCCTGGAGGGAGGTGTCCAACAGGGTGTCTTCCAACAGCGTGGTTGCCAGGACTGCTGTGCAATGCCGGAAGAAGTTCAACGACCTCACTCGGGTTGTCAGGGTGAGTACCCTTTCCAGTGTCCTCCTCATCCTTGCATGTGCACCTCACATTATGGGCAAAGGGACCTGAAAGCCCTAATGGCCAGCCCTCATCCAGCAGCTATGGGACTGGCATGAAAATCACTTGCACATTCAGCACTTTACACACTGTCCAAGCTATTCGACCATGGGAGGCAGTGCAGACAAGATCAGGGCTACACACTGTCCAAGCTATTCGACCATGGGAGGCAGTGCAGACAAGATCAGGGCTACACACTGTCCAAGCTATTCGACCATGGGAGGCAGTGCAGACAAAATCAGGGCTACACACTGTACAAGCTATTCGACCATGGGAGGCAGTGCAGACAAGATCAGGGCTACACACTGTACAAGCTATTCGACCATGGGAGGCAGTGCAGACAAGATCAGGGCTACACACTGTACTTAGAGGCCGTCCTTTCTCTTGCAGGCCAAGGTTGCGCACAACCGGTGCAACCAAACTGAGACCGGGGGAGGCCGTCCTGACATCAAAGAGCTCTCCGACCTCGACCAGTGTGTGGAGCGCATTATGGGAGGCCGGCTGATTGGCCCCGTCGCCACTGGAGATGCCGACCCTGTTCTGGGCACCAATGGTAAGGGCATGACCTTTTGGACCTCTCTCGTTCCACTTGCGCATCAGATCAGCATCCTTTCCCACTGTCCGACCAATGCGGTGAATGGCACCACTCATGCCTCCCTCGCTGCCGCCCTGTCCTCACTCTAAAGCTACTCTTGTGCCTTCCTGCTCTCAGATGGTGAATCGCCAGGTGAGGAGGCGGGCCCTCAAGCTGCCACTGTCAGCCCTTCGGAAGACGAGGAGGAGGAAGAGGAAGCCGGCCCATCAGTGCCACCCTCAGCAGCGCCAGCCCATGCCGATGTAGGGGACATGTCTTCCCTGGAGGGGAGCCGGGGGGAAGGGTCGGAGGAGAGTGAAGCTCCGGGGCCCAGCAGCCTGCAGCAATGCGGGAGGGGTGGGGAAGCTCGGCGGACTTCTCCCCAGAGGGTGAGTGCAGCCTCCAGTCCTGCGACGGTCAGTGCAGAGGAGGTGCGCCTCCTAGAGGAAATGGCCGTCCAGGCTGAGCGCAGGCACACTGAGCTCATGGCTGCAGTGGCAAGGATGCCTGACTCCATAGAGTCACTGGCAAGGAGTGTGCAGGAATTCGGGTCAGCACAGGCCAGGAGTCTGCAACAATTCAGTGCAGCACAGGCCAGGAGTCTGGAACAATTCAATGCAGCACAGGCCAGGAGTGTGCAGGACATCAATGCAGCACAGGCCAGGAGTCTGCAGGACATCGCGGCAGCACAGGCCACGAATCTGCAGGACTTCACGGCAGCACAGTCGGCTTCTAGCCAAGTGCTCAGTCATGCCGTCCGTTCACTGGCTGGTGTATTGCGGACACAGACCAGGGCCACACGGGCACTAACTGCTGCCACCCTCGCTGGATCAGCCAGGCCTCACCAGGGCACTCGCCGCGCAGCAGCAGCCCAGCAATCTGTCCTTCAGCTGGTTGCTGCGCATGCTGCACTGCTGGCCCGTGCGAGTGCCAATGTGTCAGGTGACCAGCGAGCACCTGCGATCTGCCAGGTTGCCACCATTCCTGCAGCCGACACTGCCACTCTGCCATTGCAGCTGCCACGAGCTGCTGGACAGACTGCTGCCGCCCAGCCAGAGTTGGAGCAGTCAGCAGCCGGCCCCTCCAAGGCCAGAGCTGGTGCAGGCCGACCCCCAAGGGCATCTGCCGTCTCGCCATCTGCCCCTCAGCAGCCTTCCCCCAGCATTGCTGCAGCCACTGGGCTCCCATTGAGGAGGAGCAGCAGGGCGGGCAGGGGCCAGGCAAGGATGCGCAAGGCATCGCCCTCGCAGGGCAAAAAGTAGAGGTATGCACAAATGCCTGGTGCTTGTTGGAAGGCCGACACTTGTGCAGTTGTTTTGGTGTAAGGCCGAGACTGGTGTCTATCTGTTTTTGTGTAAGGCCGAGACTGGTGTCTATCTTTATTTGTGTAAGGCCGAGACTCGTGTCTATCTTTATTTGTGTAAGGCCGAGACTGGTGTCTATCTTTATTTGTGTAAGGCCGAGACTGGTGTCTTTCTTTATTTGTGTAAGGCCGAGACTGGTAGTTTTGTGTTTTTGGAGGGGGCTTCTCCACATGAGCATGTAATGTGGGAAGGGCAGAGGTTTTCAATAAATTTTTGTTGTTAAATTGCAGTGTGCATGGTTTTTTGGTTAAGTCCTGGTTGGCCTGCTCGGTGAGGGCTTGTGGAGCGGCTACATTCATCTGCTGACATTGGCACAAGCCAGTCCCTGAGAGGGGGCCTAGAACCGACGTTCAATAAGCCGGCGACAGGCGGCCCTTGCACTTTGTGCCTCCCTCCTGTGCTGGTCCTCCTCCTCCTCCTCCTGCTCCTCCTCCTCAGGTGGTCCTCCAATGTGTGGTGGCAGTGGCTGAGTCCTGCGGATAGCCAGGTTGTGCAGCATGCAGCAAATGACGACGAAATGGGAGACTCGCTCCGGCGAATACTGCAGTGCTCCCCCGGAACGATCGAGACAGCGGAACCGTTGCTTCAGGACGCCGATTGTTTGTTCGATGATGTTCCTGGTCGCTTGATGGCTCTCGTTGTATCGCTCTTCAGCAGGGGTGCTGGGCGCACGGAGCAGGGTCATCAGCCAGGTACACAAAGGATAGCCTTTGTCCCCGATAAGCCATCCTCGTGGGTGAGGCTGGGCCTGGAACATGTCTGCCACAGAAGTCTGTCGGAGGATGAAGGCATCGTGGCTGCTGCCTGGAAAGCGGGCATTGACAGCTAGGATGAGCTGCCTGTGGTCACACACCAGCTGTACGTTCAGCGAATGGTAGCCCTTCCGGTTGCGGTAATCCTCGGCATTCTCCAGAGGTGCCCGCAAAGCCACATGCGTACAGTCAATAGCGCCCTGCACCATGGGGAAGCCCGCGAATGCTGCAAAGCCCATTGCACGCTGTTGCTGCTTGTCAAGGGCCATGGAGAAGGAGATGAACTGACGTCTCCTTTTGAAAAGGGCATTGGTCACCTGGCGGATGCAGCAATGCACGGCGAACTGGGAGATGTTGGCAATGTCGCCAGTAGCGGATTGGAAGGAGCCGGTGACATAAAAGTTGAGAGCCACCGTCACCTTCACTGCCACCGACAGAGATGTCCTGCACCTCAGCTGTGGCTGCAGATCACCGGCAAGCAGCTGGCAGATCTCTGTGACCACGTCCCTTCTGAATCGCAGCCTCCGAACACACTGCTCCTCAGACATGTTGAGATAGGAGAACTGCTGGCGGTATACCCTGGGTGGGTAAGGCCTCCTTTGCCGATGCCTGTTGCCCCCTCTCCGTCTAGCCAGGGCTGCCAGTCTCTCATGGCGTCTCTGAGCCCTTTGGATGTAATTGAGAAAGCCAGCGTTTACACCCATTGCAGCCCCCATAATATGCTGGCAAACAATGAGATGTCAATGAAGGCAAAAACTTTTTGAAAGCTGTGGCCTGAGGCCAGAAGTACCTGTCCGAGTGTTGGGCCAAAGCAGAAAGCTATCTACCTTGGTCTCTCTCCAAAGATCCGTTTCGCAAGAAGGTGTGCTGCAAAATGGCAGCTTTTTATATTGCAGGATGAGTGCCCTTTAATTTGCGCCCCCCGCATTGGCTGAGCACCGTTCCACTTCACAGTCGCTAGGGGCGCCAGGCGCACAATGGGGCGGCGCGACTGAAGTTCTGGTTGGGGGCGCACAAAGGGCGTTGCACGAGGAAATGACGTCATGATCTGCGCGCGCAGCTGAGCGCGCGCAAAGACTTTGCGCCGCCGCTAAATCTCTAGTGAAGTTGGGGCGAGGCGCAGTTCGCGCTTCGCCCGGGTGCAAGCCGCCTAGCGCCCGGAATCTACTCCTCCTAAGGCGCTAACAGCTGGCGCAACCAACTGAATTTCTAGGCCTTATTTTCCAAGGAGTAGGTAGCCTCCTTATTCCTCCTACCAAAATGCACCACCTCACACTTAACTATACTGAAATTCATTTGTCATTTACATGCCCATTCTGCAAGTTTGTTTACGGTAGAATTAATTTAAAGCTTTTAGTTCGTCATGTACAAACTCTATTTTTTAAAAAGTTACTTGTCAGAAATGACTGGGATATAAAAGAACTGCATAATAATGCATTAACACTTCAGAAACATCACTCAGTTACACGGTTATGCATCGACAAACAATCCAAAAGCCCAAGGTAAGCTGAAAGAGGCATATCTATTCGTGCAATTTGTATTAATTTTAACATTTTCAACGTATTAGCCTATCTCTCATGTCACTATGGCAATGGCTGCACAAGTAGCAGGAGCAGCGACTTTCCTATGGCGCTGACGTGCTGGACGTCCAGATACGTAATTAGAATATTAATCACAATGCAACCAGACAACCAACAAATATAAAGTGCTGTAGTTCTTTAGTTCACAGTATTAAAAAGACTTGAACAAGAACGGGTGTCCATATTTTCAACTTCAATCACTTCCATTAATAAATTTTATCTTCTTGAGCCAGCACACCCCCCCATGTAACATGTCAGAAATGCAGCACTTATTCACAAGTGCAGAAAAACACATACACAATTTGTGTTACCGAATTAAAAACAAAAAGCAGGAAAAGCTATGATTTAACAGAAATAAACATTTATCTTTCTTCCTGGACAGGAGAACCAATCAGACTGACTTGGAAATGTTTACTAGTATGTTGACGTAAAAATGTTAATTTACGAATTTCGCTAATGTTTTTCTCTCCAACATTCGCCACAATATTTGAGGAGCTAGGATCCAAATTAAAAAGCAGAACCTCAAAGGTAATAATCTCTGGGTTGTTACCTGAGCCACGCGCAAATTGGCATAGGGACAAACAGATTAGAGGTTTAAATGCGTGGCTCAAAGAGTGGTGTGGGAGGAAGGGGTTTCGGTTCATGGGGCACTGCCACCAGTACTGGGGAGAGGGAGCTGTTCCGTTGGGACGGGCTCCACTTAAACCGGGCTGGGACCAGTGTCCTGGTGAACCGAAGAACTAGGGCAGAAGACAGGGCTTTAAACTAATGAAGGGGGTGCGGGAGGATTCAGCAAAGAGTAAATTTAAAAGCAGCGAGAGAAATGTCAAGGCTCTAGAGCAGAGTAGGTTTCTGGGTAAAAATAAACACAGTGGGTCAGGAAGGGACAGCGAGAGTAACAAAGGTAATAAGGCATCAGTGACTAAGGTGACATTAGGGGAAAATAGAAATAAGTCAAAGCTAAAGGCACTATATCTGAATGCGCGAAGCATTCACAACAAAATTGATGAATTAACAGTGCAGATAGAAATGATTAGGTTTGATCTAATAGTCATTACGGAGACGTGGTTGCAATGTGGCCAAGGTTGGAAACTAAACATTCCAGGATACTTAACTTTTAGAAGTGATAGGCAAAATGGAAAAGGAGGAGCGGTAGCCCAATAATAAAGGATGGGATAAAGACAGTAAAGAGAAAGGGGTAAAAATTGAGTCGCGCCCCCTTTGGGGCTTTAACTTCGCCGGGGTGCTACTTTTAATGCCCCGGAAAAATTAACGCCCCCGAGGCCGAAAATGAGTGGTGGCACCCCAAGAGGGAAGCGGGGTGCTACTGGAAGTGTCCCGCCTCCCTCTTGGGGCGCAGCGAGGGAATATTGCGGTGCTATGTGCCGCGGTATTGCAGGCCTTCCTCCCCTTTTAGAAGGGGAGGGCCCTTGCACAGCGCGACCCGGGGCCCAGCTGGGCCACCAGGGATCGGAGTGCCGGCAAGAGAGCCCGGCACTCAAGAGAAGTGCCGGGCTCATGGAGCGCAGCTGGCACTCGGCGGGGGGGGGGCGGGTCAGGAGGCCGGGGACGGCAGCGGAGGCAGGTGCTGGCAGGCGGCCAGCAACAAAAATGGCTGCCCGGCACCTCGCCATTAATTAGCGCCACCCCGGCCGCAGGTAGGCCCCCCTGACCTCGTCAAACATAGCATCCGGCGGTAAGTCAGGGGGTGCTACCGAAGATTGCAGGCGGGATGCTGTGCACGGCGATGACATCATCATCGCCAGCGCAGCGCCGTGGGGTGCTAACGGTTAACGCCGCCGCTAACCTCCCGCTTAATTTTGCGGGAGGCATTGGCGACGCTGCGCCCGGGTTCTAGTTGCTTTGTGCCCCGTTAGCACCCTCTTAGGGCACCAACGCGAGGCGCAAAGCAACCAAATTTTTCCCCCAAAGGATCTTAGCTCTGAAAGTCAAGAAATAGAATCAGTTTGGGTGGAGCTAAGAAACAGCAAGGGGCAGAAAACATTGGTGGGAGTTGGTTATAGGCCCCCAAACAGTAGTTGTAATGTAGCGCAGAGTATAAATTAGGAAATTAGAGGCGCATGTAACAAGGGTAATACAGTAATCATGGCGGACTTTAATCTACATATAGACTGGGCAAACCAAATTTGCAGTAATAGTGTGGAGGACAAATTCATGGAATGTATGCAAGATAGTTTTCTAGATCAGTATGTTGAGGAACCAACTAGGGAACAGGCTATTTTAGATCTAGTATTGTGCAACGAGAAAGGATTAATTAATAACCTTGCAGTAAAGGGGCCTTTAGGGAAGAGTGACCATAATATGATAGAATTTTATATTGAGTTTGAAAGTAATTTAGTTAAATCCAAAACTCAGGTCTTAAATCTAAACAAAGCAAACTACGTAGGTATGAGGGATGAGTTGGCTATGGTAGATTGGGAAACTACATTAAAAGTAATGATGGTAAAGAAACAATGACTGGCATCTAAAGAATTAATACATAATTTACAACAAATACACATTCCTCGAAGGCATAAAAACCCCACAGGAATAGGGGTCCAACCGTGGCTAACAAAAGAAGTTAAAGATAGTATTAGATCAAAGGAAGAGGCTTATAATGTTGCCAAAAAGAACAGTAAGCCTGAGGATTGGGAGGATTTTAGAATTCAGCAAAGTTAGTCCAAGAAATTGATAAAGAAAGGGAAAATAGAATGAGAGTAAACTAGCGAGAGGCATAAAAACACACTATATGTATGTAAAAAGGAAAAAATTAGCAAAAGTAATTGTGGGTCCCTTACAGGCTGAGACAGGAGAAATTATAATGGGGAATAAGGAAATGGCAGAGAAATTAAACAAATACTTATAGTGTCTGTCTTCAGAAGATGCAAAAAAACTTCTCAGAAATAGTGGAGAACCAAGGGTCTAGTGAGAATGAGGAACTGAAAGAAATTAATATTAGTAAACAAATAGTACTGGAGAAATTAATGGGACCGAAAGCCGATAAATCCCCTGGACCTGATGGCCTACATCCAAGGGTTTTGGAAGAGGTGGCTATGGAGATAGTGGATGCATTGGTTGTCTTTTTCCAAAATTCCATAGATTCGAGAACGGTTCCCGCAGATTGGAAGGTAGCAAATGTAACCCCACTATTTAAGAAAGGAGGGAGAGGGAAAACGGGGAACTGCAGACCAGTTAGCCTGACATCAGCAGTAGGGAAAATGCTAGAATCTATTATTAAGGACGTGGTAACAGGGCACTTAGAAAATAATACAGGAAACTCTTAGGTATCCAGCACCGACGGGACTGTGATGGCGCCGGTTGATTAAAAATTCCGGATGACGGAGAGGGTTATCTACCGAGGCTATTTTTAACAAACAAATATAAAAAAAATCAAGAAATGTGCAGTATACAGTAGTTGGGTACTCCCGGCAGCGCGGGAGAGTCAGACTCCTGCTATTGAGGTGTTCGGACTTCCGACAGTGCCAAGAAGCCGAGTAGTGGCAGTTTAGAGAACTACCCCCACTGACTAACTCGGCCACCGCAGGAGACTCGGACTCGGCAACATTTCCAGTTATTGAGGTGTTGTTTTCGGAGTATGAATTTTGCCGGTTAATACAGAATTCCGGATATTTAGGTGCTGTTTAACGAGAGTTTCCTGTAATAGGATTGGGCAGAGTCAACATGGATTTATGAAAGGGAAATCATGTTTGACAAATCTGTTAGAGTTTTTTGAGGTTGTAACTAGCAGAATAGATAAGGGGGAACCAGTGGATGTGGTATATTTGGATTATCAGAAAGCATTCAATAAGGTGCCACACAAGAGGTTATTAAACAAAATTAGGGCTTATGGAATTGGGGGTAATATACTAGCATGGATTGAGAATTAGTTAACGGACAGAAAGCAGAGAGTAGGAATAAACAGGTCATTTTCGGGTTGGCAGGCTGTAACTAGTGGGGTACTGCAAGGATCAGTGCTTGGGCCTCACCTATTCGCAATCTAGATCAATGATTTGGATGAGGATACCAAATGTAATATATCCAAGTTTGCTGATGATACAAAGCTGGGTGGGAATGTAAGTTGTGAGGAGGATGCAGAGGCTTCAAGGGGATACAGACAGGCTAAGTGGGTGGGCAAGAACATGGCAAATGAAATATAATGTGAAGAAATGTGAAGTTATCCACTTTGGTAGGAAAAATAGAAAAGCAGAGTATTTTTTAAATGGTGAGAGATTGGGAAATGTTGGTGTTCAGAGGGACCTGGGTGTCCTTGCACACGAATTACTGAAAGTTAACATACAGGTACAGCAAGCAATTAGGAAAGCAAATGGTATGTTGGCCTTTATTACAAGAGGATTTGAGTATAACAGTAAATAAATCTTACTGCAATTATATAGAGCCCTGGTAAGACCACACCTGGAGTATTGTGTACAGTTTGGTCTCCTTACCTAGGGAAAGATATACTTGCCATAGAGGGAGTGCAACAAAGGTTCACCAGACTGATTCCTGGGATGAGGGGACTGTCCTATGAGGAGAGATTGAGTAGACTAGGCCTATATTCTCTAGAGTTTAAAAGAATGAGAGATGATCTCATTGAAACATACAACATTCTTACAGGGCTTGACAGGGTAGATGCAGGGAAGATGCTTCCCCTGGCTGGGTAGTCGAGAACCAAGTGTCACAGTCTCAGAATAAGCAGTCAGGCATTTAGGACTGAGATGAGCAGAAATGTCTTCACTCAGAGGGTGGTGAATCTTTGGAATTCTCTACCCCAGAGGGCTGTGGAGGCTCAGTCGTTGAGTATATTCAACACAGATATCGATAGATTTTTAGATATTAAGGGAGTCAAGGGATATGGGGATCGGGCAGGAAGGTGGAGTTGAGGTAGAAGATCAGCCATGATCTCATTGGAGCAGGCTCGAGGGGTCGAATGGCCTACTCCTGCTCCTATTTTTTATGTTCTCCCTCCCTGCCCCCAGTCTCTCTCTCTTGCAACCCTTACTTCCTCTCTCTCTCTCCCCCCAGTCCCTCTCTTCTCGCTGCCCGTTCCCCCCTGCTCTCTCTCTCTCTCCCCCTCCCTCCCAGTCTCTCCCAGTTTCTATCTCCCCCTCCCAGTCTCTCTCTCTCCCCCAGGATAGATGCAGGGAAGATGTTTCCCTGGCTGGGGCATCTAGAACCAGGGGTCACAGTCTCAGAATAAGGGGTCATCCAGTCACTCTCTCCCCCCCAGTCTCTCTCTGAACCTCAGTCTCTATCTCACGCTCCCGGTCTTGCTCTCTACCTCCTCCCCCATCCAGGCTCTCACCCTCTCTCCCCCAGTCCCTCTCTCTCGCTCTCTCCCCATCTCTCCCTTGTGCTCTCCCCAGTCTCTCTCACTCACTCTCTCTCCCAGTCTCTCTCTCGCTCTCCCCGCCGCCTCTCTCTCGCTCTCCCCGCTGCCTCACTCTCACCCCTAGTCTCTCTCTCACTTGCTCTCCCCCAGCCTCTCACTTGCTCTCTCCTCCAGTCTCTCTCTTGCTCTCCCCGCCGCCGCTCTCTCCCCCAGTCTCTCTCTCGCTCTCCCCGCTGCCGCTCTCTCCCCCAGTCTCTCTCTCGCTCTCCCCCGCCGCCGCTCTCTCCCCAGTCTCTCTCTCGCTCTCCCCGCTGCCACTCTCTCCCCGTCCCTCTCTTCCCGTCCCCCAGTCTCTCTCTCGCTCTCCCCGCTGCCACTCTCTCCCCGTCTCTCTCTCCCCATCTCCCAGTGTCTCTCGCTCTCTCCCCATCCCCCAGTGTCTCTCGCTCTCCCCGTCCCCAGTATCTCTCGCTCTCTCCCCGTCCCCCAGTGTCTCTCCCCGTCCCCAGTGTCTCTTGCTCTCTCCCCGTCCCCCAGTGTCTCTCCCCGTCCCCCAGTGTCTCTCGCTCTCTCCCCGTCCCCAGTGTCTCTCGCTCTCTCCCCGTCCCCAGTGTCTCTTGCTCTCTCCCCGTCCCCCAGTGTTTCTCCCCATCCCCCAGTGTCTCTCGCTCTCTCCCCGTCCCCAGTGTCTCTCGCTCTCCCCCGGTCCCCCAGTGTCTCTCCCCGTCCCCAGTGTCTCTCGCTCTCCCCCGTCCCCCAGTGTCTCTCCCCGTCCCCAGTGTCTCTCACTCTCCCCCCATCCCCAGGGTCTCTCCCCGTCCCCAGTGTCTCTCGCTCTCTCCCCATCCCCAGTGTCTCTCGCTCTCCCCCCATCCCCCAGTGTCTCTCCCCGTCCCCAGTGTCTCTCGCTCTCCCCCATCCCCCAGTGTCTCTCCCCGTCCCCAGTGTCTCTCGCTCTCTCCCTGTCCCCCAGTGTCTCTTGCTATCTCCCCGTCCCCCAGTGTCTCTCCCCGTCCCCAGTGTCTCTCGCTCTCTCCCCGTCCCCAGTGTCTCTTGCTCTCTCCCCTCCCCCAGTGTCTCTCCCCGTCCCCCAGTGTCTCTCGCTCTCCCCGTCCCCCAGTCTCTCTCGCTCTCTCCCTGTCCCCAGTCTCTCTCGCTCTCTCCCCACCCCCTAGTGTCTCTCGCTCTCTCCCCGTCCCCCAGTGTTTCTCGCTCTCTCCCCTCCCCCAGTGTCTCTCCCCGTCCCCCAGTGTCTCTTGCTCTCTCCCCTCCCCCAGTGTCTCTCCCCATCCCCCAGTGTCTCTCGCTCTCTCCCCGTCCCCAGTGTCTCTCGCTCTCTCCCTGTCCCCCAGTGTCTATCGCTCTCTCCCCGTCCCCCAGTGTCTCTCGCTCTCTCCCCGTCCCCTAGTGTCTCTCACTCTCTCCCTGTCCCCCAGTGTCTCTCGCTCCCTCCCCCAGTGTCTCTCGCTCCCTCCCCCAGTGTCTCTCGCTCCCTCCCCATGTCTCTCGCTCTCTCCCCCCAGTGTCTCTCGCTCTCTCCCCCGAGTCTCTCTCCCCCCAAGTCTGCCTGTCTCTCTCCCCCAGTCTCTCTCCCCCCCCAGTCTGTCTGTCTCTCTCCCCCAGTCTCTCTCTCCCCCCAGTCTCTCTCTCTCTCCCCCTCCCTCTCTACCCCAGTCTCTCTCTCTCTTGCTCTCTCCCCCAGTCCCTCACTGTCTCCCCAGTCTCTTTCCCTGTCTCTCTTTCTCACTCAACCTCGTCTCTCTCTCCCTGTCTCTTTCTCTCTCTCTCTCTCCCTCTCTGTTTCTTTCCCTCTCCCTGTTTCTCTCTTTCTCTCCCTGTCTCCCCATCTCTCTGTCAATTCAATTCAATTTCAATTCAATTCAAATGCTTTATTGGCATGAAAGTTTACAGAGAACCATATTGCCAAAGCTTTCTCTCTCTCTCTTTCTCTGCCTCTCTCTCTCTGCCCTCCGTCTCTCTCTCGCTCTCTCTGCCCCAGTCTCCCTCTCCCAGTCTCTCTCTCTCCCCGTCTCTCTCTCTCCCCGTCTCTCTCTCTCCCCGTCTCTGCCCCTCGACTCTGTCTGTCTCTCCCTTTCTGTCTCTCTCTCCCTCTCTGTCTCTGCCCCATTTCTTTCTCTGTCTCTGCCCCCGTCTCTCTCTCCCCGTCTCTCTCTCTCTCTCCCCGTCTCTCTTTCTCTCTCCCCACCTCTCTCTCTCTCTCTCCCCTGTCTCTCTCTCTCTCCCCATCTCTCTCTCTTTCTCCCCTGTCTCTCTCTCTCTCCCCCCGTCTCTCTCTCTCTCTCTCTCTCCCCGTCTCTGTTTTTGCTTTCAAAAGATATTACCTCACACTTACCCACATTAAGTTGCATGTCACCTGTGTGCCATTCTGCTAACCTACCTTTCTGAAATCTATATAGTTCTTCTTGCGATTTGTCATACCCCTTACTTTTAGATCAACAAATTTCAAGATTATGCTCTCTATGCCCAAGTCTAAATTATCTATCTATACCAAAAACAAAAGTGGATCCAGCACTGGTTCCTGGAATACACTACTTACAAACATTATCTAATCCAAGCAACACCCATTTACCCTAAAGTTTTGTTTCTTGTTCATCAACTAACTTTCTTTCCATGCGACTACTTTTCTTTCCATACAAAATGTCTTTATTTTTATAACAAGCCTCTTGTGAGACACCCTATTAAACACCTCTGAAAATCCATATACACTACATCCACTTTAACTTTTTCAAAAAAAAGTAAAATTTGTCAAATCCGACTAACCTTTAACAAATCCATGCTGACTCCTTAATTAACCAATACAATTCTAAACGCTCACTAATTTTACCTTGAATTATGGATTCTAGAGGGACGAAATTTCGATCGATCGCCTTGCTCTGTCTCATTTGCATATTGCTAGTTTGAACAAAAAGCTGCCTCCTGCCAGTAACAGGAAAGTGACCCATAATATTCACTTTACGATCATTTGTCAAGACACTATTTCTTCTAGAACCTACAATGTGGGAAATAATTTTAATGATGCCCACACACTGCTTTCACAACTTGACTGTTACTTAGACTGTTACTTATGCTTCATGGTTATTCACGACTGCATGGTGAAGCTCCATTATTACTTGGACTACCTGAAAGTGATTGTTGTTTGATTGAAGTCACCAACAATCTATTATAAAATGGCTCCAGTGGGATGTCTGATTTTAGCACGTGAACAGAAATTTATAATATATACTTTTGCCAATTTTTTTCCAGAACATCTTTTGAAATTTAAAACTTACTTTTTTATGCAATAAAAACCCTGTTTAAATTTGTGTGTGGGCATATGGTTGTCCTTTTCCATCTCTTGCTCTGTCTCAGTTGACTCTAAAGCAAAGAGTAAAATAGAGAAATGTCAGAATGATCAATAATGGTGTCAAAAATGCTTTTTAATCACTGAAATTGGTTATATAACTTGTTTGTCAAATTCATTCTAAAATTACCATTAATTGCAGGTTTCCAACGGGTTTGAGTCTTCTTCCGATTCTTTAGCTTTTTACAGAAACAGCACTAAAAATAAACAAACATTTCATTTTTATTCGGATAGACTAGAAAATGAACTAATAATTCAGCAGCAATATGTGCCAATGAAGTGTTGAGGGGGGCAACATTCATTTTAGAAAAACACTTATGAAAATGGGATAATCTGGTGTATGTACACAATTCACACATACAGCTGCTATATACATCTATTTATATAGTAATATCACTGAGCCACAAAATTCCATTTCAAAATGCACTGAAAACTTCTGTGGCAGGTTGTCTAAAGCAAAACCCAATGTAAAAATGTCATTATTTACACCTGGAGGTGGTGCTGTGATAAGGCCGTGTTATGTTAAAAGGCCATATAACATTAGCTCAGGAATGAGCTGTTGTGGCTGCTGTTTGATGCCTCAGTAATTCATCTATCATTAATATTCCCAAAGCTACTATATGGTTACGCATCAGCATTATTCCAACAGTTCAAGCGTGACCTAAATCCGAGGAAGATCTTGAAGCCCTTGATCAGGTATAACAAGCCAATTTGCGACAGTACCAAATAAATTTGCATGGCTTTTTAAAAAAGCATGTCAGCCTCCAACTGTCCCTTCAGGTCTGAGTACACGTACTCGAATTTCTAAGTGCTCATCTGCTGAAAGAACTTTCAGTGCATTCTTTCACTGCACCAAAGTGTAATCCCAATTCTCCTATGTCCTGTTCCTGTCTCATTTGTCTAATCCCACTGGATCTGACTCAATGGGTGGGAATTTGCGTTGGGTAATAACAGCGAACTAACAGCATTCGCCGTTATTACCCCTTTGAAACTGTCTGCAACTTCAGGATGTAGTGCATGTGCAACTAAACGCGGAAATCCTGAAGTTGCGGTCAGTCATTCACTGCTCCGACACTGGCTGCGCTGTGCCCCTCCCACCATAGCTGGCAATCTGTGTAATCAGTGAAACTGATGAAAACTTGGGATTTTCCACAGTAATATCGCTGTTAAATACCCCATTAAATGTTAGGCCTTGTTGGATTAGGTGTAACTGGGGTTTTAACAGCGTATTGGCTGCTAAACAATGGTTATGGCCCTGAAAAACTAGTTTTAATTTTGTGAAGTGTCAAATTTCCTCATTATGATAACAATTACAGTTTTTAAGAAACTTAAAAAAAAAATTGTTTGTTCATGATATTTCAGGTTCTAAATTTTCCCCATGCGAGAGCCCCAATCTTTGTAACGCTCTCGCTAAAAAGTTGGGGGGGAAAATTGGGTCGTGTCCCCTTTGGGGTGCTAACTTTGCTGGGGCGCTAAAAGCCCTGAAAAAGTTAGCGCCCCCGCGCCGGAAATTGAACAGTAGCGCCCCAAGCAGGAGGTGGGGCGCTACTGGAAGCACTGGAGAGAATGAGGGACGGTGTGGGGGGGGTTGGAGAGAGAGAGAGAGAGAGAGAGAGAGAGAGATGGGGGGGGTGGGGAGAGAGAGACGGGGAGAGAGACAGAGAGTGAGAGACAGAGAGTGAGAGACAGAGAGTGAGAGACAGAGACAAAGAGAGAGGGGGGCAGAGACAGAGAGAGAGATGGGAGTCAGAGACAGAGAGACCTAGAGAGAGAGACCTAGAGAGAGACTGACAAGAGAGAGAAAGACTGACAGAGAGAGACTGACAGAGAGAGAGAGACTGAGAGAGAGAGAGACCGAGAGAGAGAGAGAGAGAGAGACTGAGAGAGACAGAGAGAGAGACAGAGAGTGGGGGGGGGGAGCAGAGACAGAGAGAGAGATGGGGGCAGAGACAGAGAGAGAGAGAGACGGGGGCAGAGACAGAGAGAGAGGGAGACGGGGCAGAGAAAGAGAGAGAGAGACAGGGGGCAGAGACAGGGAGACCTAGAGAGAGACTGACAAGAGAGAGAAAGACTGACAGAGAGAGACTGACAGAGAGAGAGAGACTGAGAGAGAGAGAGACCGAGAGAGAGAGAGAGAGAGAGAGACTGAGAGAGACAGAGAGAGAGACAGAGAGTGGGGGGGGGAGCAGAGACAGAGAGAGAGATGGGGGCAGAGACAGAGAGAGAGAGACTGAGAGAGAGAGAGACCGAGAAAGAGAGAGAGAGAGAGACTGAGAGAGAGAGAGACCGAGAAAGAGAGAGAGAGAGAGACTGAGAGAGACAGAGAGAGAGACAGAGAGTGGGGGGGGGAGCAGAGAAAGAGAGAGAGAGAGACGGGGGGGTCAGAGACAGAGAGAGAGAGATGGGGGGCAGAGACAGACACAAATTTCTCCATTATGATAAAAATTGTAATTTTTAAGAAACTTTATAATAGTTTTTATAAGTTTGCTCATGATTATTTCAGGTTCTGCCTTATCCCCATGTGAGAGCCCCAATCTATGTTTTACTCTCTAACATTTTTTAAAAAACGGAGAAAAGCAGGCTCTCATTTCCTGCTTCCCTGCCTGTGAGAATTCTGCAATGTGATTTAGACAGCTTGTTGGCGTCACAGCAGATCGCGTTAGGGGTTCCCCACTATACTCTCTTCTTCTTCATCGGCAGTCCCTCGGAACCGAGGATGACTTGCTTCCACATTAAAAGTGAGTTCTCAGGTGACTGATGAGTCCAATGCGGGACCTACAGTCTTTGTCACAGGTGGGGCAGGCGGTGGTTGAAGGGGCGGGTGGGTGGGGTGCTTGGGTTGACATGCGCTCCTTGCGCTGCCTGTGCTTGGCTTCCGCTTGCTCCCGGCGAAGAGACTCGAGGTGTTCATCACCTTCCCGGATGCTTCTCCTCCACTTTGTGCGGTCTTGGGCCAGGGATTCCCAGGTGTCGGTGGGGATGTTGCACTTTTTCAAGGCGGCTTTGAGGGTGTCCTTGAAGCGTTTCCTCTGCCCACTTTGGGCTCTCTTGCCCTGTCGGAGCTCCGAGTAGAGCGCTTGTTTTGGGAGTCTCGTATTGGGCATGCGGACGATGTGACCCGTCCATCGGAGCTGATCGAGCATGGTCAAAGCTTCGATGCTGCGGATGTTGGCCTGAGCGAGAACACGGACGTTGGTGCGCCTATCCTGCCAATGAATTTGCAGGATCTTGCAGAGGCTGCATTGGTGGTACCTCTCCAGTGCTTTGAGGTGCCTGCTGTACATGGTCCATGTCTCTGAGGCATACAGCAGGGCGGGTATCACTGCTGCTCTGTGGACCATGAGCTTGGTGCCGGGTTTGAGGTCCTGGCCTTCAAACACTCTCTTCCTCAGGCAACCGAAGGCTTCACTGGCACACTGAAGGCTGTGTTGGACTTTGTCATCGATGCCTGCCCTTGTGACAGTAGGCACCGCACTGAAATCACTTGCGTGCTGAAAAAGGGAAACTTCTCGCCACAGAGATCTCTGTGGACAGCTTTCTTCAGGGCCAGTGGCGAATGTGTTGCGTTTGCAAAGATAATCCAGAGGCCGTAAGCAGAGCTCAGTTCATGTTGCTTTTAATGACTGATCCAAACACACTCTACAGGCAAAAGCAATTGAAAACCTATATCCAATGTCAGACACAATACAACGATAATAGCACTATCGAACTCCATGTGCTCAGGCCAAGGCAATCGAGTACCTATCACCAATGTCAGACATAACATTTCCTCCCCCCTCACAGAATTTCAAACATGAAATGTAGTGACAAAGTCCTGTAGGTGGCCAGGGCGAGAACGTGTACGAACAGGCCAAGGTGTGGACTGGTGAAGAGCAGGCCGAAGTGGGGACTGGTGAGGAGCAGGCTGAGGCACAATATCTGCTTGAGGGTTGGCTGGCTGAGCCACATGTGCATCCCGCCACTCTGGGGGTATGGCTTGGGGATTAGGTCCGTATAATCCCGCATCAGGGGGTGCTGGTACCTTCCGAAGGCGGCTGGCATGCCACCGAGAGCCGTCAGTGAGGCAGAAAGTGGCTGGTCCAAGTTGGCGGCTGATTTGGAGAGGGGAGGACCAGAATGAGGCCATCTTATTGTTGCGGTGAGGCCTGCGGACTCTGACCCAATCGGAGACTGAGATGTTGGGTGCCTTGGCCCTCTTCGACTGGTCGAAGCGGAGTTTCATCTTCTCCTGCTGTCTAGCGACTGTGGCTTGAGCCGGTGGAGCAGGGCTCTGAGCTAGCGAGGGGCGGAGCCTGCCAAGGGGCAGCATGAGCTCACGGCCTAGCATGAGGGATGCCGGTGAGACCCCTGTAGTGGAATGCTGGGAGGCGCTGTAGTGCAGCAGTGTGTGGAGGAGGGCCTTGTCAAACGCACACCCCTGGGATAGGTGTGCTCTGAGGCCATTTTTCAGTGTCTGGTTAAAACGCTCCACCCCCCCATTTGACCCGGGGTGGTAGTTTGTGCGTATGTGACGGATGCCCTTGCTCTCAAGGTAAGAGGAGAGTTCCGAAGAGACTATTTGGGGGCCATTGTCTGTGGTGATGGCCTTTGGATGCCCCCAGCGGGAGAAGAGGGACTCAAGGGTATCGATGATGACCCGAGAGGTGACGGAGCCCACGGCAGTGACCTCTGGCCATTTTGAGTGCAGGTCATAGGTCACCACTAGGAACCGTTGATGGTGGGGGACACCATGGATCTCCTCGCAGACGTCCAGCTGCAGGTGCTCCCAGGGCTGAGAGGGCCAGGCATGGGGTTGCAGGGGTGGAGGAGCTTGGTGGCCAGTCTTGCCACTTACAAGGCAGGCTGCACAGTCCTTGACCAGGGCCTCGATTTCCCTGTCGATACCCGGCCACCACACTAGGTCTCGGCATCGTTGTTTGAGCTTCACTATGCCCAAGTGGCCCTCCTGCGCCATGGATAAAACACGCGCACGAAGGGCACTTGGGACCACAGTGCAGAGCCCACGTGCAACACAGGAGTCATTCCAGCAGGAGAGCTCCTCTTTAACTCTGGAGTAGGCAGACAGTTCCTCAGGCACCTTGCGAGGCCAGCCATCTCTGATGAAGGTGCACAGCTGGGAGAGGGCCGGATCCTGTTCAGAGGCCTCTTTGAGCTCCTGGAGAGAGACTGTGGTTTGGAGAGGCGTGTGCAGCATCTGGACGATATCCTGTTCCACTTGTTCAGACCCGACGAGTGGGGCTGGGGCAGAGACAGTGCGGGAGAGCAGATCTGCAACAACATTGTCACATCCTGGTGTGAACTGGAGACTGAAATTGTATTGGCGGAGGCGGTCAGACCAGCGGTGTAGACGCAGTGGTCTGTGGCCCATGCCGGATGTCGGCAGCAGGGCAGTGAGAGTCTGGTGATCGGTTCGCAGGGTGAAGGCATGGTCATACGTGTACAGGTGCCACTGCTCACATGCCCAGATGCACGCCAGCGCCTCACGCTCGCCTACTGAGTACTTCTGTTCAGTGGGGCTAAGGGCTCGGGAGGCAAAGGCGATTGGTTTCTCCACTCCATTCTGTATCTGTGATAACACCGCCCCCACAGCTGCAGTGGACACATCGCAGGTGACGAGGGTGGGGCTGGCGACGTCAAAGTGAGCCAACACTGGAGGCGACGTGAGCTGCGATTTGAGGAGGCGAACAGCTTCTGTACAGGCTTGTGACCACACCCAGGGCTCATCCTTTCGCAGGAGCTGGTGCAGTGGGGCTGTGGTGGCTGAGTACTGGGGCAAAAACTTCAGGTAGTACCTAGTCATGCCAAGGAAGGAGGCAACCTGTGCTGCAGAGCTGGGTTCCGGGATGCTGTGAATGGCATCCACGTTTGACTGGAGTGGGGATATACCGTCAGCCGACAACCGAAACCCCACAAATTCAATCTCTGAAACAGCAAAGACACACTTTTCGCCATTCAGTGTGAGCTTGTGTTTTGCTAGAGCTGTGAAAACTCTGTGAAGGCGTTCGTCGTGAGTGGAGGTCGAGGGCCCATGCACGACGATGTCATCCAGGTAGATGACCACCCCAGGAATGCCCGCGAGCACAGAGGACATCACCTTTTGGAAGCAGCTGGGTGCAGAGCTAAGTCCAAATGGCATCCTGGTGTACCGAAAGACACCAGCATGTGTCACGAAAGCAGTGAGGTCCCTGCTGCTGGGGTGGAGGGGAACCTGTAGATAGCCCTGTCGAAGGTCCAGTTTTGAGAACAGGATGGAACCATAGAACTGCGCTGTGAGTTCCTCTGACGTGGGCAGTGGATATTTGTCAGGGATTACGGCCTTATTCACTGCTCGAAAGTCGACACAGACATGTAGACCACCTGACTTTTTTGTTGCGACCACCAGGTTGGAGACCCATGGGGAGGCATCAACTGGTTCGATGATGCCAGCTTCCAGTAGCTGCTTTAGTTCAGCTGTGACCCCGTCACGGAGAGCAAGCGGGATGCGGCGCAGTGGCTGAATGACAGGGGTAATGGTGGAGTCAACCATGGGCTGGTGGGTGAAGGCAGTCAGGCAGCCCAGACCCTCGAAGAGTACTGGCCATGTTTGGCGCCACGGTGAGGCAACGTGCAGAATCGCAGACCCGCCGGTGTCCAAGAGAGAAAAACCCAGGTCAGTGAAAAGATCCAGTCCCATCAGGTTAGCTCCTTGGCGTGCCACATGAAAACAAAAATCTGGCAAAACTTTTGTTCCATAGCGTACAGTGAGGTTGACTGAGCCCACTAGTCCAATTTTTGAATTACCATAGCGGCAAAGGGCAGTGGAGAGCGCAGAGAGTGGCAGGGAGCTGAAAAAGCATTTGAATGTGTCCACATTCAGCAGTGAGATGCTGGCACTGGTATCCAACAACAGCGGGATGCACACATCATTCAGGTTAATTGTGCATGACTTGAAAGCCACTACTGGCCCAGAGCTCCCGTTGTGAATTATAGTGCTTGAGGACTGAGAGTGTTCATTTGTAGCAACTGGGGCAGAGCGGCAGACATTGGCAAAGCGATTTTGTTTTCCACAATTGCGACAGGCTTGGCCGTGCGCGAAGCAATTCTGCGCTCTGGTAGCATGTGAACGAGATCTGCAGTTTCCACACTGTTGCCGCGGTAGCGCGCGTTGCTGCCATCGTGCAAGCATTACCGTGTCAGAGCTGTCGGGGCCGAGGGCGCTGTCACTGGGTGTGTGTGCTAGTTTTGCTGCACATTCGGCTGCAGACTCCACTTGAAAGGCAATGTTGACTGCCTGTGACAACGACAGATCGTCGGGCTTGAGTAACAGTCTTTCATGCACTCTGACGTTGTTGTTGTGCTCTATTAGTTGATCACGCACCATCTCATCTTGTAGTGCACCGAACTTGCATGAGCTAGCTAACCCCCTCAAATTAGCCACGTATTGATGCACCGACTCGCCGGGGAGTTGGTGACGCTGTCTAAAAATGAATCGCCACAGGAGGGCATTTTGTGGGGCAGAGAAGTGTGTGCTTAACAGAGCCACAGCCTCATCATATGTTTGAATTGAGTCTGCTGTGCATAATGTCCCAAGAACATGCTGGCCCTCCGCTCCCAAGCAATGGGATAACAGTGCCTTTTTCCGTGATGTACTCACATTTTCTAGTCCAAGAGCAATGAGGTAGGTTTCAAAGGACTGTAACCAGCAAACCCATGGGATCGGCGGCTCACCGGGTAGTGCAAGGAAGGGAGGAGGTGGTGGAAGAGAGATTTCAGCCATCCTCGTCGCCAAATGTTGCGTTTGCAAAGATAATCCAGAGGCCGTAAGCAGAGCTCAGTTCATGTTGCTTTTAATGGCTGATCCAAACACACTCTACAGGCAAAAGCAATCGAATACCTATGTAAGAGTCATGAAAGAAAATACTTTAAAATATTGGTTAAATAGTATAATACAGTTAATTTACCTGACTGACTTATTGTATTGAGAAACCCCCTCTTTTCTTGTTACAATAGTATAGGCTGAGTGACCCCCTTTATTCTTGCTACAATGGTACAGTCCTTGAGCTTGTCACATGGTATCCAGCCATTTTACAGCTCAAGCACCACGAGGCTGGAGAAGGCAGAAGCTTTGAGGGCTGGAGCAATACAGTTTTTGACCGTGTGCGTTTAAACGTGTTTTGCTTTGTAATTCTGTTTGTAAGGTGTTACAGTAAACAGTTTAAAGATAAAGTTATGGTTTGGAACATTTTATTTCGACACGCGTCTACTCGTTGCTAAAGCCTCAAAGCTCAGTGGCTGCATGTTTGGAAATTACGAAGTGCCACTACAACCTATATCCAATGTCAGACACAATACAACGATACTAGCACTATCAAACTCCATGTGCTCAGGCCAAGGCAATTGAGTACCTATCACCAATGTCAGACATAACAGAATGCCTTTGCTTCGCCACTGATCGCAAATTCCAGCCACTTTAATCTCAGCAATTGGAGTGAGTCCTTATCGTTACCCCCAATTGTCTCTTGCAGTTATGAAAGGCAACAAATTTCCATCTGCCACAGTAAAATTGTTTTATGAGCCTGTAAAAAGGAGTGATTGCAACTATCCTCCATTGGTTCAGAAATCAAGGCATGAAGGAAGTAAACTTGTAACTCATCACCCCCACTGACATAAAAAGGCCTGCAAAATGGAAAAGGGAACCTCGAACCCCCTCCACTGAGATGAAAATCAGTGTTTTTAGGAGGGAAGAGGAGCCCACTGAAACCACTCTTCCCTTCCCGCTAAGAGTTTCACTGCCTTTGCCCCACCCCCGCCCCACATCCTCATTTTTCTTGCATCCCATTGCCCCCGTCCGATTCCCCCCCACCCTTCCCCCCTCTGCCTTAGCCCCTCCCCATCTCTCCAAGTCTCTTCCTCCCTCCATTTCTCTCTTCCTCCCTCTCTCCTGGCCTCCTTCCCCTTCTCCCTCCTCTGTTGGAGTCCAATCATTTCCCCATTCTCTAACCCCACTTGATCCAAATACTGCAATTGGTCTTGACATCCCGTTTGCAATGCCATGGGAGATCAATTAGTACATTAAAAGTCTTGCGTATGATGAACACTTCCGGTCTACAAATCTTACTTCCTGTGTCACTAATTTCACAACTACAACTTTCTGAAAAAGGGAAGAGGAGCCCACTGAAACCATAATTGAACAATAAAGATCAGTGAGGGGCAATCTCCTGAGGCAATACACATGGGCGGTGGGTGGGATTCTCACTTCGTGCCAACGTTGAGCAGCGCCCAATGTCCTTGCCTTCTAGAAGCCCAAGCCAATTTGAGGGCCTCATTTCCATTTGATCAGTGATCTGCAAGCGCTAAACCAGTGCTAACAGGCAATCAGGGTGGGTGGCAACTTCCACAGAATTAATGGGGTGAACGGAGTGGGGAGGATGTGGACGGCCAGCAGTGAGTGGCAAGATTGTTGTGGTACCAGGAGGAGCATTCATGAGCAAGACCCCTATAAAGGACCACTGGTTATGCTGCTTAATGCATGGTGCCAATGGCGGAGCATGCACGGCACATACTTTACTCACTGGTATCCGCAACTTGCACTCAACATTTCAGCAGTATAGGGGACCTCAATTAGCATGTTAAAAGTAGCCTCCCGTCTGATGTAAGGATGTAGTGGTGCTGCCTGGTATGAGGAATACAAATATGCCAAAAGACTTGAAAAACTGGGGCAGTTATTGTTAGAGCAGAAGAGATTAAGGGATGATTTTCTGGAAGTGTTTAAAATTATGAAGGGATGGGACAAAATACATTGAAACAGACTGTTTCCAGTGGTTGAGTGGGTCTAGAACAGGACATAGATATAAGATTAAAGCAGGTAGTTCAAAGAGGAGGATGTAGGGTTGGGATATTTCCATTTGGATTCTCCCGCTTGCCTGATATGACTTTGTTTATGCTGTTTTTCAGGGGTTACGGCGGAGAATCAAGAGAACCCCCGTGGAAATTCATCCCTGTGGACTGAAGAAATTATAACGGGAAAAGATTGACACCAAAAATGTGGCAAGTACTTAATAACAGGAAGTTAAGTGGTACAGACAGGAAGTGTACGCATTTGTATCATGCAACTACTAGGATGGTAGAAGAGAAACTACATGGACCATGGTATTTGTTTTGTCATGCAATTCCTACAAGTGTATCAATATATTAGATAAATATTAAATCTGTGTGCGAAGGATATTTACTATCAATTTCTGGTATAGAATCATAGAGATTTACAGCACAGAAGCAGGCCATTTGACCCATCACATCTTTGCCAACTCTTTGCTAAAGCAATCCAAAACTAATCTCACCAACCTACACTCTCCTCAAAGTCATGTATGCAATTTTCCCTTAAAATATGTCATGGTCTCAACCACTTGCTATGGCAAAGGATTCTATGCTCCACCAATTATGTGCGTAAAGAAATTTCTCCTAACCTCTTCCTCACTCCAACTGATAATTTAAAATGAATGACCCTCATCACTGACAAACCAGAGAAATGCTTCCACTAAATCTCCTCTTAGCCCTCTCTGCTTCAATGAAATGATTCCAGTTTCTGATGTCTGTCCTCAAAGCTATAGATACCCATTCTTAGCATCTTAGTGAACCCTGGCTGTACAATCTCTATGGCTTGAATGTTATTTCTATAATAGGTTACCTAAAACTACACACAGTTTTTTAAGTGTGGCCTAACCAATGTTTTATACAAATTCATCATCACTTCTTACGCTTTTATTGCATGCTCAAAGTCGGCTGCCCCCAAAAGTTTGTCACTATCCTCCGCCTGCTTCACGACAAACTGCAAGCCATGATCCTGACCAACGGATCCACCACAGACCCAATTCACGTACGGACCGGGGTCAAACAAGGTTGTGTCATCGCACCAACGCTCTTCTCGATCTTCCTTGCTGCAATGCTCCATCTCACCCTCAGTAACCTCCCCACTGGAGTGGAGCTAATCTACAGAACAAAAGGGAAACTGTTCAACCTCCGTCACCTCCAGTCCAGATCCTAGGTCGTCCCATCCTCTGTCATCAAATTACATTATGCAGATGATGCTTGCATCTGCACTCACTCGGATGTCGAACTCCAAACCATCGTCAACACCTTCCCCGAAGCGTATGAGAGCATGGGCCTTACACTAAACATCCGTAAGACTAAGGTCCTCTACCAACCTGCCCCCGCCACACAGTACTGCTCCCCGATTATCAAAATCCACAATGAGGCCTTGGACAACGGGGACCACTTTCCATACCTCGGGATTCTACTGTCAACAAGGGCAGACATCGATGATGAAGTCCAACACCGCCTTCAGTGTGCCAGTGCAGCCTTTGGTCGCCTGAGGAAGAGTGTGTTTGAAGACCAGGACCTCAAACCCAGCACCAAGCTCATGGTCTACAGAACAGTAGTGATTCCCGCCCTCCTGTATGCTTCAGAGACATGTACAGCAGGCACCTCAAAGCACTGGAGAGGTACCACCAACGCTGCCTCTGCAATATCCTGCAAATCCAATGGCAGGATAGACGTACCAACGTCAGTGTTCTCGCTCAGACCAACACCCCCAGCATCGAAGCTTTGACACGCTCGATCAGCTCCGATGGAAGAGCCACATTGTCCGCATGCCTGATACGAGCCTCCCAAAACAAGCACTCTACTCGGAGTTCCGACACAGCAGGAGAGCCCCAGGTGGGCAGAGGAAATGCTTCAAGGACACCCTCAAAGCCTCCTTGAAAAAGTGCAACATCCCCACCGACACCTGGGAATCCCTGGCCCAAGACAGCTCAAAGTGGAGGAGAAGCATCCGGGAAGACATCGAATACCTCGAGTCTCTTCGCTGGGAGCAAGCGGAAGCCAAGCGCAAACAGCAGAAGGAGCGCACGTCAACCCAAGCACCCCACCCACCCGCCCCTTCAACCACCATCTGCCCCACCTGTGACAAAGACTGTAGGTCCCGCATTGGACTCATCAGTCACCTGAGAACTCATTTTTAGCGTGGAAGCAAGTCTTCCTCAGTTCCGAGGGACTGCCTAAGAAGATACAAATTCAACATCACTTCTTATTCTTTTATTGCATGCCCCTATTTATAAAACATTAAGGGTACAGTAACATACTGGACTAGTAATACAGAGAACGTGCTATCTGTTAAATCTGGATATCTTTAGGTAGTGTGTCCTTCAAATAATCGACAGAGGCTGCAGATAACAATCAACAGGTGTTTACTGGATGAGGGTTGCTCTAAAACTAAGCAGTACAGATCCCTACTCAGGGTTATATACAGGCGTGGTCACTGCCGGTACTACAGTATACAGGAGCTGTAAAAAGTAGTTCTCCCCTTAAAGGTACATACACTACAATTCCTCCCCATTTAGATTAACAGTACCATAACATTCATTTAACAAATAACACTTTTAACATGCAACATTAACTGAAAATAGTCCATTTATAAATTCAGTCTTTGGGGTGGCTTCCTGATCCTTTCTGGATAGTGCCTTTCCTGAGTGTCTTGCTCTTGGTGCGGAGGCTATTCTGGCCACCTGTCGTCGGTTGGTTCATCAGCTTCCGATGCTACTGTTTCTGGGGTAGATGCTACCTGTATGTCGGGTTCATTACCAGGTACGCGAGACATGGGGTTGACTCGTTCCTGTGACGCTAGGATCTGGTCGACATGGCGTCTCACAATGTTCTCCCCAACATCCACTGTGTACATTAGTGGCCCCTGCCGTGTGCATATCATTCCTGGTTGCCATTTCTCTGTTCGGTAGTCGCGGGCCAAGACTGGTTGCCCTACATTGAAGCTCCTTGTCGGCTTCTCATTGAAGTGCTGGAATTGCTTATTCTCAACATTTCTTCGTACAATTGGTCTGAGCAAATCCAGACGAGATCTCAACCTTCGGTTAAAGAACATCATGGCCGGGGTCTGGTTGGTAACTGCATGTGTCGCATTTCTGTAGGCTAACAGGAAATTGTCCACCTTATGCTGCAATGGAATGTCGTCATCGCACATGGCCCTTACTGCCTTTTTAAAGGTTTGTACGAACCTCTCAGCCAATCCATTTGTGGCTGGATGATACGGGGCGGATGTGTAATGCCTTACCCCATTCCTTTTCATAAATTTCCGAAACTCTTCGGACACAAACTGTGGTCCGTTATCAGAGCAAATCTGCTCTGGCAGGCCGTTCCTGGCAAATATGGTCCGTAGGACTGCAATCGTTTTCTCCGTGGTGGTGGAGGACATTTTGATCACCTCAGGCCATTTTGAGTGCGCATCCACGGCTATTAAAAACATTGAGTCCATGAATTGACCAGCAAAATCAATATGCACCCATTGCCATGGAGAGGAGGGCCACTCCCATGGGTGTAGAGGGGCATGTGGTGGTGCATTTTGGACCTTCTACATCCTGAGCAGCTCTTTGTCAGGTCCTCGATTTGCTGATCGATCCCCGGCCAGCACACATAAGCCCTAGCAAGGCTTTTCATTTTCACCCCTCCCAGATGGCCTTCGTGAAGCTCATTGAGCACTCTCTCCCTTAACTTGGGTGGAATTACCACTCAGGATCCACACATCAAGGTCCCCTGGCATACTGACAGCTGTTCTCTTCTGGATGAGAATGCTGGCAACAGTGAGTCGCCATGTGTTGGCCATCCCTTCACATATACCCGAGACAGTGTCGGGTCATTTCGGGTCTCCTTCTCTATATCCGCGTTAGTTACTGGCAAGCGTTCAATTATAGACGAATAAAATATTTCGACAGGGTCCACTGCTGGTGCTTCCTCCACAGTAGGCAGTGGCAGGCATGATAGCCCATCAGCGTTTCCATGCTGTTTCGTGCCCTTATACTCTATTTCATATTGGTTCGCCCCTAGAAAAAGGGAACATTTTTGTAGCCATTGCACAGTCATCACCGGAACGCCCTTCTTTGGATTAAAGATGGAGACCAGTGGTTGGTGGTCAGTCAGCAAGGTGAACTTCTGCCCGTGCAGATAGTGGTTGAACTTTTTCACTCCCCACACTAGGCTGAGGGCCTCCCTGTCAATCTGGGCGTAGTTACGCTCGGCTGAGGTTAGTGACCGAGACGCAAAGGCTACTGGCCTCTCTGAGACGTCCGGGAATTTGTGCGACAGCACCGCTCCAATACCATAGGGTGATGCATCACACGCCAACCGAATTGGTAGTGCTGGGTTGAAATGAGCCAACACCTCTTTTGATGTGATCAATTCTTTGCACTTCTGGAAAGCTCATTTACATTCGTCATTCCACTTCCATGGTACCCCCGTTTGCAGTAGGGTGTTCAGTGGGTGTAGTACTGTAGACAAATTCGGCAAGAACTTATGGTAGTAGTTCACCAGCCCGAGGAACGACCTCAGTTGTGACACATTTTCCGGTGCTGGAGCCTTGACTACTGCCTCAATCTTTTCAGGGGACTTATGTAACCCCTCTTCATCAATAACGTGGCCACAATACGAGATCTGCTTCTGGGAAAACTCGCATTTGTGGCGATTAGCTCGGAGCCCATATTCCTTCAATCTAGTGAGCACCTGCTCCAGGTTGGCGAGGTGATCACTGTCATTTTCGCCCGTGACCAGGATGTCGTCCAAATAACACTGGGTCCCTGGAATCCCTTGCAGGACTTGATCCATTGCCCTTTGCCAAATATCCAGAGTTGATGCTACCCCGAACACCAGCCGATTGTATTGGTAGAGACCTTTATGAGTGTTGATCGTGAGGTACTGTTTCGAGGCTTCCTCTACCTCCATTTGCAGGTACGCCTGGGCCAGATCAATCTTAGTGAAGCGTTTTCCTCCAGATAGTGAGGCGAAAATATCTTCAATCCGCGGAAGCGGATATTGTACCGTGTGAAGGACTGGGTTCACTGTCACCTTAAAGTCCCCACAGATGCGAATCTTCTTTGGTTCCCCAGGTGTATTACTCAACGACCTCTTCATTACAGGAATGATGGGTGTAGCCCACTCGCTCCAGTCCACTTTGGACAGTACTCCAGAACGTTCCAAACCTTCCAGCTCTGCTTCGACGGCTGGGCGGATCGCATAAGGCACCGGTCTGGCCTTAAAAAACTTTGGGCTTGCATTTTCCTCTATGTTGATCGTTGCTGTTATGCCTTTTAGTGTTCCGAGTCCCTCCTGGAACACTTCTTGTGCATCAGTTAGCATTTTTGACAGTCGTCCATGTAGTGTATGTACCTTTAAGAGAGAACTACTTTTACAGCTCCTGTATACTGTAGTACCGGCAGTGACCACACCTGTATATAAGCATTGAGCAGGCATCTGTACTGTTAGTCTTTAGACTACCCTCCTCCAGTAAACACCTGTTGATTGTTAATCTACAGCCTCCGTCTAGTTATTGAAGAACACCATACCTTAAGATTTACGGATTCAACAGTGGCGACGAGGTCGATTCGAATCTACCTGCAACTCTGCATTTCCTTCAAAGGATTCGCTCCGGGAGGACGGTGGAAGAAAGTCGAAGCCAGAAGCATGGGCGTCGACCACGAGCAACTGCCCAGTCATCCGGCAGAGAGAGTGAACATCGCAGGGGAGGCTGTTGAGAGCTGGGCTTGGTTCCCCAGCCACGACGATCCAGCAACAGACTGGCAACAGGTACAGCGCAGGCCCTTCCCGGACAGCGGCAGCTGGAGCCGACCAACGGCACAGAAAAGGGCGAGCAGCGTCGACGGGGTAAGAGAGAGGGTAGAGCGCACAGGGCGCAGCCGGGGGTTGAAGACCGAGCGGCGTCAACGGAAAACAAAAAGAATGAGAGGGTAAAGCACAGCCGGGGTTCAGGACCGAGCTGCGGCAACGAGAGAGGCGCACAGGAGAACGCGCAGAGCGCAGCCAGGGCTCAAGGGCAGAGCAGCATCCGCGGGGAAAGAAAGGGAGCGCGGGAGACGCCATTTGAGCCATGGAGAAGAAGGGAGAGCGCGCCATTTGAGCCGCGGAGAAGAAGGGAGAGCGCGGGAGACGCCATTTTTGAAGCCGCAGCGGAGAAGAAGGGCGAGCGCGGGAAGAAAGGAAAGCGCAGGAGACGCCATTTTGAGCCAGCGGAGAAGAAGGGAGAGCGCGGGAGACGCCATTTTAGAAAGTCTAACCACACCCAGGGATGCCGAAGAGTGGCAGTGTCACTGCATTCGACAATGAAGTCGAAGAGTGGGCGACATATGTGGAATGCATTGAGGTGTACTGCAAGGCGAATGAAGTGCCAGATGCCAGGAAAGCACTGGTTTTGTTGAATTCCATGGGTGCAAAAATGTATGGCTTACTGCGAAACCTAATAACCCCAGAGAAGCCAGTGGATAAGGATTTCAAAAGCATAGTGGAAATCCTACAGGACCAGTTAAACCCCACACCGCTGCTGATAGCAGAAAGATTTAAGTTCCACAAAGGGAACCAGCAGAAAGACGAAAGTAATGCTGAGTATTTAACGGAACTGCGCAAGCTATCGAAACACTGCCAGTTTGGAATGGGACTAGCAGATACGTTAAGGGACAAGTTTGTGTGTGGGCTTCAAAGTGAAGGAACCCAGAAACGGCTTCTATCAGAAAAGCATCTTACGCTGGACAAGGCTTTCAGCATGGCAGTATCACATGAAGCAGCCACATGGGGCGCTGTAGAGATACAACGGAGACCGCAAGAATATGGCACCAATGAAATGTCATATGGAGCAGGGAAGTGCTATCGCTGCGGCAGAACAACACACGACCAGAAGGATTGTTGGTTCAAAGACCAAGTGTGCAGACAGTGTGGAAAAGCAGGACACATAGCAAGAGTCTGCAGGTCAGGGAAGAAAACCAGCAGCAAGAAATCTCCACAGGAGAAGTACAAAAAGGTACATAAGGTGACGGAGAGTAGTTCAGACGAACAGAAAAGTGATACAGACTCCGGAAGCAAGGAGCTGGGTTGTCTGAAACATAATGTAATCAAAATGGAGGATCACCAGACTATCTGGGTCACGCTCAAGATAGACGGAGTCCAAGTGAAAATGGAATTGGAAACAGGATCAGCCCTAACAGTCATAAACCGAAGGGACTACAAGCGGCTATTCTCACACATACCCTTGAAAGCTACAGAGATTGTCTTGAAGACGTACATGGGGCAAAAAGTCTACCCCAAAGGAAAAATAAGGGTGAACGTGATATACAAAGGCCAGGAAATACCTAAAATGGACCTATATATATTGCCAGATGGAGGACCACCAATACTAGGACGTGAATGGATCCGGAAGATACAATTAGATTGGCATTCCATACAGGCACTGAAGGTTGAGGCCAAAAAGGATGACAACGTCACACCTGGACGACTGTCAAAAATGCAAACTGACGCAAAAGAAGTGTTCCAGGAGGGACTCGGAACACTAAAAGGCATAACAGCGACGATTAAAATAGAGGAAAATGCAAGCCCAAAGTTTTTTTAAGGCCAGACCGGTGCCTTATGCGATCCGACCAGCCGTAGAAGCAGAGCTGGAAGGTTTGGAACATTCAGGAGTACTGTCCAAAGTGGACTGGAGCAAGTGGGCTACACCCATCGTTCCTGTAATGAAGAGGTCGTTGAGCAATACGCCTGGGGAACCAAAGAAGGTCCGCATCTGTGGGGATTTTAAGGTGACAGTGAACCCAGTTCTTCACACGGTACAATATCCGCTTCCACGGATTGAAGATATTTTCGCCTTGCTATCTGGAGGTAAACGCTTCTCTAACATTGATCTGGACCAGGCGTACCTGCAAATGGAGGTAGAAGAAGCCTCGAAACAATACCTCACGATCAACACTCATAAAGGTCTCTACCAATACAACCGGCTGGTGTTCGGGGTAGCATCAGCTCCGGCTATTTGGCAAAGGGCAATGGATCAAGTCCGGCAAAGGATTTCAGGGACCCAGTGTTATTTGGACGACATCCTGGTCACGGGCGAAAATGACAGTGATCACCTCGCCAACCTGGAGAAGGTGCGCACTAGATTAAAGGAATATGGGCTATGAGCTAATCGCCACAAGTGCGAGTTTTTCCAGAAGTAGATCTCGTATTGTGGCCACGTTATTGATGAAGAGGGGTTACATAAGTCCCCTGAAAAGATTGAGGCAGTAGTCAAGGTTCCAGCACCGGAAAATGTGTCACAACTGAGGTCGTTCCTCGGGCTGGTGAACTACTACCATAAGTTCTTACCAAATTTGTCTACAGTATTACACCCACTGAACACGCTACTGCAACAGGGGGTACCATGGAAGTGGAATGACGAATGTAAACGAGCTTTCCAGAAGTGCAAAGAATTGATCACATCAAAAGAGGTGTTGGCCCATTTCAACCCAGCACCACCAATTCGGTTGGCGTGTGATGCATCACCCTATGGCATTGGAGCGGTGCTGTCGCACAATTTCCCAGACGGGTTGGAGAGGCCAGTAGCTTTTGCGTCTCGGTCACTAACCTCAGCCGAGCGCAACTACGTCCAGATTGACAGGGAGGCCCTCAGCCTAGTATGGGGAGTAAAAAAATTCAACCACTATCTGCATGGGCAGAAGTTCACCTTGCTGACTGACCACCAACCACTTGTCTCCATCTTTAATCCAAAGAAGGGCGTTCCGGTGATGACTGCACAACGGCTACAAAGATGGTCCTTTTTTCTAGAGTATAAGGGCACGAAACAGCATGGAAACGCTGATGGGCTATCACGCCTGCCACTGCCTACTGTGGAGGAAGCACCAGCAGTGGACCCTATCGAAATATTTTATTCGTCGATAATTGAACGCTTGCCAGTAACTAACACGGATACAGAGAAGGAGACCCGAAATGATCCGACACTGTCTCGGGTATATGATTTGACGGTGAAGGGATGGCCAACATATGGCGACTCACTGTTGCCAACATTCTCATCCAGAAGAGAACAGCTGTCAGTATGCCAGGGGACAGTGATGTGTGGATCCCGAGTGGTAATTCCACCCAAGTTAAGGGAGAGAGTGCTCAATGAGCTTCACGAAGGCCATCTGGGAGGGGTGAAAATGAAAAGCCTTGCTAGGGCTTATGTGTGGTGGCCGGGGATCGATCAACAAATCGAGGACCTAACAAAGAGCTGCTCAGGATGCCAGAAGGTCCAAAATGCACCACCACATGCCCCTCTACACCCATGGGAGTGGCCCTCCTCTCCATGGCAATGGGTACATATTGATTTTGCTGGTCCATTCATGGACTCAATGTTTTTAATAGCAGTGGATGTGCACTCGAAATGGCCTGAGGTGATCAAAATGTCCTCCACCACTACAGAGAGAACGATTGCAGTCCTACGGACCATATTTGCCAGGAACGGCTTGCCAGAGCAGATTTGCTCTGATAACGGACCACAGTTTGTGTCCGAAGAGTTTCGGAAATTTATGAGAAGGAATGGGGTAAGGCATTACACATCCGCCCCGTATCATCCAGCCACAAATGGATTGGCTGAGAGGTTCGTACAAACCTTTAAAAAGGCAATAAGGGCCATGTGCGATGATGACATTCCACTACAGCATAAGGTGGACAATTTCCTGTTAGCCTACAGAAATGCGACACATGCAGTTACCAACCAGACCCCGGCCATGATGTTCTTTAACCGAAGGTTGAGATCTCATCTGGATTTGCTCAGACCAAATGTGCGAAGAAATGTTAAAACAGATAAAAAATATAAAAACAGATAGTAAGAGTTTTTAGAGTTATATAAAAAGAAAAAGGGTGGCTAAAGTAAATGTTGGTCCCTTAGAGGATGAGACCGGGAAATTAATGGTGGGAAATATGGAGATGGCAAAAACACTGAATGAATATTTTATATCAGTCTTTACAGTAGAAGACACTAAGAATATCCCAACACTGGACAAACAGGGGGCTAAAGGGGGGAGCAGCTAAACACGATCAAAATCACTAAGGAAGTGGTACTCGGTAAAATAATGGGACTCAAGGTGGATAAATCACCTGGACCTGATGGCTTACATCCTAGGGTCTTGAGGGAAGTGGCGGTAGGGATTGTGGATGCACTGGTAATAATTTTCCAAAACTCCCTGGACTCGGCAAAGGTCCCGGCAGACTGGAAAACTGCTAATGTAACACTCTTATTTAAAAAGGGCAGTAGACAGAAGGCTGGAAACTGTAGACTGGTTAGCCTAACATCTGTGGTAGGTAAAATTTTGGAGTCCATTATTAAGGAGACAGTAACAGGACATTTGGATAATCATAATTTAATAGGACAAAGTCAGCATGGTTTTATGAAGGGGAAGTCATGTTTGACAAATTTGCTGGAGCTCTTTGAGGAAGTAACATATAGGGTGGATAAAGGGGAACCAGTGGACGTAGTGTATTTAGACTTCCAAAAGGCATTTGACAAGGTGCCACACAAAAGATTATTGCTTAAGATAAAAAATCACGGGATTGGGGGTAATATTCTGGCATGGATAGAGGATTGGCTATCTAACAGAAGGCAGAGAGTTGGGATAAATGGTTCATTCTCAGACTGGCAATCAGTAACTAGTGGTGTTCCACAGGGGTCAGTGCTGGGTCCCCAACTCTTTACAATCTATATTAACGATTTGGAGGAGGGGACCGAGTGTAACATATCAAAGTTTGCAGATGATACTAAGATGGGAGGGAAAGTAGTGAGTGAGGAGGACATAAAAAACCTACAAGGGGACATAGACAGGCTAAATAAGTGGGCAGAGATTTGGCAGATGGAATACAATACTGGAAAGTGTGAGGTTATGCACTTTGGCAGGAAAAATCGTAGAGCAAGTTATTATCTTAATGGCAAGAAACTGGAAAGTACTGAAGTACAAAGGGATCTGGGGGTCCTGGTGCACGAAACTCAAAAGGTTAGTATGCAGGTGCAGCAAGTGATTAAGAGGGCCAATGGAATGTTGGCTTTCATTGCTAGAGGGATAGAAAATAAAAATTGGGAGGTATTGCTTCAATTGTACAAGGTATTGGTGAGACCGCACCTGGAATACTGCGTACAGTTTTGGTGTCCATACTTAAGAAAGGACATACTTGCTCTCAAGTCAGTACAAAGAAGGTTCACTCGGTTAATCCCAGGGATGAGGGGATGGACATATGAGGAGAGGTTGAGTAGATTGGGACTCTACTCATTGGAGTTCAGAAGAATGAGAGGCGATCTTATTGAAACATATAAGATTGTGAAGGGGTTGGATCGGGTGGATGCGGGGAGGATGTTCCCGATGATGGGTGAAACTAGAGCTAGGGGGCATAGTCTTAGAATAAGGGGCTGCTCTTTCAAAACTGAGATGAGGAGGAACTACTTCACTCAGGGGGTGGTAGGTCCATGGAATATGCTGCCCCAAAAAGCTGTAGAAGCTACATCATTACATAAATTTAAAACAGAAATAGACAGTTTCCTAGAAGTAAAGGGAATTAAGGGTTACGGGGAGCAGGCAGGAATTTGGACATGAGTCTAGGTTCGGATCGGTCATGGCCCTGTGGGTAGCGGAGCGGGCCCAGGGGCCATGTAGCCTGATCCTGCTCCTATTTCGTGTGTCTAATTCTGTTAGATTCAGGAGATGGTTCTGTGATAGTGGATTGGCGGTTAGGATCAGATCAGCCATGATCTTATTGAATGGCGGAGCAGGCTCGAGGGGCCGATTGGCCTACTCCTGCTCCTATTTCTTATGTTCTTATGTTCTTATGTTATGTAGGATAAGCAATTCCAGCACATCAATGAGAAGCCGACAAGGAGCTTCAATGTAGGACAACCAGTCTTGGCCCGCGACTACCGAACAGAGAAATGGCAACCCGGAACGATATGCACACGGCAGGGGCCACTAATGTATACAGTGGATGTCGGGGAGAACATTGTGAGACGCCACGTCGACCAGATCCTAGCGTCACAGGAACGAGTCAACTCCATGTCTCGCGTACCTGGGGATGAACCCGACATACCGGTAGCATCTACCCCAGAAACAGTAGCAGCGGAAACTGATGAACTAACTGACGAAAGGGGGCCAGAATCGTCTCCACACCAAGAACAAGACACTCAGGAAAGGCGCTATCCAGAAAGGATCAGGAAGCCGCCGCAAAGACTGAATCTATAAATGGACTATTTCAGTTAAATGTGCATGTTAAAGTGTTAACTGTTATTTGAATGTTATGGGTACTGTTAATCTAAAAGGGGAGGAATTGTAGTGTATGTACCTTTAAGAGAGAACTACTTTTACAGCTCCTGTATACTGTAGTACCGGCAGTGACCACACCTGTATATAAGCCTTGAGCAGGCATCTGTACTGTTAGTCTTTAGACTACCCTCCTCCAGTAAACACCTGTTGATTGTTAATCTACAGCCTCCGTCTAGTTATTGAAGAACACCATACCTTAATATTTACGGATTCAACAGTCCAGGTGTGACATCGTCATCCTTTTTGGCATCCACCGTCAGTGCTTGTATGGCATGCCAATCTAACTGTATCTTCCGGATCCATTCACGTCCTAGTAGTGGTGGTCCTCCATTTGGCAATACATATAGGTCCATTTTTGGTGTTTCCTTGCCGTTGTATATCACGTTCACCCTTATTTTTCCTTTGGGGTAGACTTTTTGCCCCGTGTACGTCTTCAAGACAATCTCTGTATCTCTCAAGGGTATATGTGAGAATAGCCGCTTGTAGTCCCTTCGGTTTATGACTGTTAGGGCTGATCCTGTGTCCAATTCCTTTTTCACTTGGACACCGTCTATCTTGAGCGTGACCCAGATAGTTTGGTGATCCGCCATTTTGATTACATTATGTAGTTTCAGACAACCCAGCTCCTTGCTTCCGGAGTCTGTATCACTTTTCTGTTCGTCTGAACTACTCTCCGTCACCTTATGTACCTTTTTGTACTTCTCCTGTGGTGATTTCTTGCTGCTGGTTTTCTTCCCCGACCTGCAGACTCTTGCTATGTGTCCTACTTCTCCACACTGTCTGCACACTTGGTCCTTAAACCAACAATTCTTATGGTCGTGTGTTGTTCTGCTGCAGCGATAACACTTCCCTGTTCCATATGACATTTCATTTGTGCCATATTCTTGCGGTCTCCGTTGTATCTCTGCAGTGCCCCGTGTGGCTGCTTCGTGTGATACTGCCATGCTGAAAGCCTTGTCCAGCGTAAGATCCTTTTCTGATAGAAGCCGTTTCTGGGTTCCTTCACTTTGAAGCCCACACACAAACTTGTCCCTTAAAGTATCTGCTAGTCCCGTTCCAAACTGGCAGTGTTTCGATAGCTTGCGCAGTTCTGTTAAATACTCAGCATTACCTTCGTCTTTATGCTGGTTCCTTTTGTGGAACTTAAATCTTTCTGTTATCAGCAGCAGTGTGGGGTTTAAGTGGTCCTGTAGGATTGCCACTATGCTTTCAAAATCCTTTTCCACTGGCTTCTCTGGGGTTACTAGGTTTCGCAGTAAGCCGTACGTTTTTGCACCCATGGAATTCAACAATACCGGTGCTTTCCTGGCATCTGGCATCTCATTCGCCTTGCAGTACACCTCTATGCGCTCTATATATGTCACCCAATCTTCGACTTCATTGTCGAATGCTGTGACACTGCCACTCTTCGGCATCCCTGGGTGTGGTTAGACTGGCTAAAAATGGCGTCTCCCGTGCCCTCCCTTCTTCTCCGCTGGCTCAAAATGGCGTCTCCCGCGCTTTCCTTTCTTCCCGCGCTCTCCCTTCTTCTCCACTGGCTCAAAATGGCGTCTTCCCGCGCTCGCCCTTCTTTTCTTCCCCCGCGGATGCTGCTCAGCCCTTGAACACCGGCCGCGCTCTGCGCGTTTTCCCCTCTCTCTTTGGCACCGCTCGGTCTTCAACCCCGGCTGCGCCCTGTGCACTTTACCCTCTCTCTTACCCGTCGACGCTGCTCGGCCTTTTTCTGTGCCGTCGGTCGGCTCCTGCTGCCACTGTCCGGGAAGGGTCTGTGCCGTACCTGCTGCCAGCCCGCTGCGCTGGATCGTCGCAGCTGGAGAACCAAGCCCAGCTCTCTACAGCCTCCTCTGCGATGCTCAAGTTCTCCCTGGATGGTCGACGCCCGCACTGGTGGAATTGGCCTTCTTCTTCAGAGTTGCAGGTAGGTTCGAAACGACTCATCGCCAATGTTAAATCTGGATATCTTTAGGTAGTGTGTCCTTCAAATAATCGACAGAGGCTGCAGATAACAATCAACAGGTGTTTACTGGATGAGGGTTACTCTAAAACTAAGCAGTACAGATCCCTAATCAAGGTTATATACAGGTGTGGTCACTGCCGGTACTACAGTATACAGGAGCTGTAAAAAGTAGTTCTCCCCTTAAAGGTACATACACTACACTATCGTGCTGAAGACTTGTGCTCCAGAACTAGACGTGCCTCTAGCCAAGCTCTTCCAGTACAGCTACAACACCGGCATTTACCCGACAATGTGAAAAACTGCCCAGGTATGTCCTGTCCACAAAAAGGAGGACAAATCCAATCCGGCCAATTACCGCCCCATCAGTCTACTCTCAATCATCAGTAAAGTGATGGAAGGTGTCATCATCCGTGCTATCAGGCGGCACTTACTCACCAATAACCTGCTCACTGATGCCCAGTTTGGGTTCCGCCAAGACCACTCGGCTGCTGACCTCATTACAGCCTTGGTCCAAACATGAACAAAGGAGCTGAATTCCAGAGGTGAGGTGGGAGTGATTGCCCTTGACATTAAGGCAACATTTGACCAAGTGTGGCATCAAGGAGCTCTAGTATAACTGAAGTCAATGGGAATCGGGGGGAAAACTCTCCATTTGCTGGAGTCATACCTAGCACAAAGGAAGATGGTTGTGGTGGTTGAAGGTCAATCATCACAGCCCCAGGACATCGCTGCAGGAGTTCCTCAAGGCAGTGTCCTATGCCCAACCATCTTCAGCTGCTTCATCAATGACCTTCCCTCCAACATAAGGTCAGAAATGGGGATGTTCGCTGATGACTGCAGTATTCAGCACCATTCACAACTCCTTACATAATGAAGCAGTCCATGCCCCATGCAACAAGACCTCGATGACTTTCAGGCTTGGCCTGATAAGTGGCAGGTAACATTCGCGCCACAGAAGTGCCAGGCAACGACTATCTCCAACAAGCGAGAGTCTAACCACCGCACCTTGATATTCAACAGCATTACCATCGCCGAATCCCCCACCATCAACATCCTGGGATTCACCATTGACCAGAAACTTAACTGGACCAGCCACATAAATACTGTGGCAACAAAAGCAGGTCAGAGGCTGGGTATTCTGCGATGAGTGTCTCACACCTCCTGACCCCACAAAGCCTTTCCACCATCTACAAGGCGCAAGTAAGGAGTGTAATGGAATACTCTCCACTTGCTTGGATGAGTGCAGCTCCAACAACACTCAAGGAGCTTGACACCATCCAGGACAAAGCAGCCCACTTGATTGGCACCCCATCCACCACCTTAAAAACATTCACTCCCTCCACCACCGGCGTACCGTGGCTGCAGTGTGTACCATCTACAAGATGCACTGCAGCAACTCACGAAGGCTTCTTTGGCAGCACCTCCCAAACCCACGACCTCTTCAACCTAGAAGGACAAGGGCAGCAGGTGCATGGGAAGACCATCACCTCCAAGTTCCCCTCCAAGTCACACACCATCCTGACTTAGAAATATATCGCTGTTCCTTCATCGTCGCTGGGTCAAAACCCTGGAACTCCCTTCCTAACAGCATTGTGGGAGTACCATCACCACACGTCCTGCAGCGGTTCAAGAAGGCGGCTCACCACCACCTTCTCAAGGGCCATTAGGGATGGGCAATAAATGCTGGCCTTGCTAGCGATGCCCACATCCCATAAGGGAGTTAAAAAAAAATTATCTCCCTCTCGAAATAATCCCAGTATTGGAAGAGTCACAATATCCTCCAGTTACACATTAGGAAGGCTGATGCCATCGTCATCAGCCCCGACTACAAAATCAATTTCAAACCCTCCCCAGCTATGGTCAGAAGGTTAACTTGACTGTTTGCAACCTCAGCATCCTAGTCAACCCTGAGTTGAACTTCCAACCACAAATCCTCTCCATCATAGAGACCACCAACTTCATCCTCCAAACGTAATCTACCTCCGCCTGTCTTGTTTTGCACACTTTGTACAAAAATAATAAATTGCAGGACAACGGAGTATTACAGTTTAACTCTTTTATTAAGCACTAGCTGGGGGAGCCCGGCGTTGCCAGGGCAATTTTGGGCCGCGCGGTTTACGGCCGGGCGCTGCCGCTCCCCCGCTCTGTGTCACTCTTTCCCTCCATGACCCTCTCTCTCTCCCTCCCCCTCTCTCTCCGTGCCCCTCTCTGTCCCTGCCCCTCTGTGTGTCCCCTCTGTCTCTCCCCCCCGTCTCTGTCCCTGCCCCTGTCTGTCCGCTCTCTCTCCCTCCCTCTCTCTCACTCTCCCACTCTCCTCTCCCTCTCTCCCCTTCCTCCCCCTCTCTCTCTCCCTCCCCCTGTCTCTCCCTGCTTTGTTCTCTGTCCCTCCCTCCCCTCTCCCTCCCTAGCGCCTCAGGCCCGGTGCCGTTGTGATAATTTGGGACCACGGAAAGGGCTTTAAAAACTGAGCCCGGCCGCGGTGGACGTGCGGGGCCTAGCGGTTGAGGCCCGGCCGGGCTCTGGGGCCGAGACGGACCCCAGCTGAGCTCCCGGTGCGGCAGGGCGCCGTGGCACGGTTAATGGCCGGCCACTGATGCTCCCCTGCCCGCTCTGTGTCTCGGGCCGAGCGGTTGTGAGGCCCGGCCCGAGTGACTCCAACTCACCTCCCGCTCCCGGAGCCGCAGTGTGGGGGTTTGTTTGGCTGGTGCTGTCGCTGTGGGGATGAAAAAAATGGCGGCGATGTTTCGGGAGGCTGCAGGATTAGGCCCGCCCGCAGACGGCGGATTGGTCAACCATCAGGTCACTGAACTGTAGGATTGGGCAACCATCACGTCACTCAACGCTAATGAGCGGTAGGTTTGGTCAACCGCTAATGAGCGGATTTTGTCCTTTTTTTGAACGTTTTTTGCAGTGTCCGAACAATTTTTGTCTGACCAAAAAGTAAATATGCCTATGAGACTCCCCTAATGATAAGCTTTCTTTTGATATAACATGCGTGTAGGTACGCTCTGTAACTTTTGAGTGTATAGCGGACAGACAGACAAACCAACTGCTTTATTACATACTAGCTGGAGTGCCCGGCGGTGCCGAGACTTTTTCGCGGGCATGTTGTTGTTGGAAGAGAGAGAGCAACTGGGGGGGAAGAGAGAGAGCGATGGGGGGAAGAGAGAGAGCGACTGGGGGGGGAAGAGAGAGAGCGACTGGGGGGGAAGAGAGAGAGCGACTTGGGGGGAAGAGAGAGAGCAACTGGGGGGGAAGAGAGAGAGCGACTGGGGGGGAAGAGAGAGAGTGACTGGGGGGAAGAGAGAGAGCGACTGGGGGAAAAGAGAGAGAGCGACTGGGGGGAAGAGAGAGAGCGACTGGGGGGAAGAGAGAGAGCGACGGGGGGGAAGAGAGAGAGCGACTGGGGGGAAGAGAGAGAGCGACTGGGAAGGGGGGAAGGAGTGGGGGGGAAGGAGGGGGGGAAGGGGGGAGGGAAGGAGGAGGGGGGAAGGGGGGGTATGGAGGGGGGAAGGAGGGGGGAAGGAGGGGGGAAAGGAGGAGGGGGGAAGGAGGGGGGAAGGAGGGGGAAGGAGGGGAGGAGGAGGGGGAAGGGGGGGAAGGGGAAGGGGGGAGGGGGGTAGGAGGGGGGAAAGGAGGGGGGAAGGGGGGGAAGGGGAAGGGGGAGAGAGAGCGCGACTGGGGGGAAGGGGAAGGGGAGGGGAGGGGGAGTGGGAGGGGATGGGAGGGGAGGGGAGGGGAGGGGGAGGGGGGAAGGGAAGGGGAAGGGGAGGGAAGGGGAGGGGTGGGGAAGGGGAGGGGAGGGGGAGGGTAGGGGGAGGGGGAGGGGGAGGAGAGGGGGAGGGGAGGGGAGGGGGGGAGGAAGGGGAGGGGGAGGAAGGGGAGGGGAGGGGAGGGGGGAGAGGGGGGAGGGAGGGGAGGGGAGGGGAGGGGGGAGGAGGGGCGGAGGAGGGGGGAGGAGGGGAGGGAGGGGAGGGGAGGAGGGGAGGGGGTAAGAAGGGAAGGGGGAAAGAAGGGAAGGGGGAAGGGGAGGGGGAGGAAGGGGAAGGGGAGGGGGAGGAAGGGGAGGGGGGAGGGGGGAAGGGGGGAGGAAGGGGGGGAGGGGGGAGGGGAGGGAGGGAAGGGGAAGGGAGGGGGGAGTGGGAGAGGAGGGGGGAGTGGGAGAGGAGGGGAGGGGGGGGTGAGGGGAGGGGAGGGGGAGAGGGGAGGGGTGGGGGAGAGGGGAGGGGTGGAGGAGGTGGGGGAAGGAGGGGGGGGAGAAAGGGAGTGGGGGAGCCAGCAGACCCTCTCCCCACTGTAGGCGATGGCTCTGCTGAGCTCCGTGCCGCCCCACACACTGAAATGCCGAGCGCAGCGCCCCGGTGAGCCCGAGCCCCGCCCTCCCAAGACCGGGCCTGAGACGGCCGATTGCGGCTGGCCGGGCCCGGTTGCCTTGGTAACCCTCCTCCCCTCTCCGCCTCCCGATCTCCGGGCCTGGGCCTGAGACGGCCGATTGCGGCTGGCCGGGCCCGGTTGCCTTGGTAACCCTCCTCCCCTCTCCGCCTCCCGATCTCCAGGCCTGGGCCTGAGCGGGCCGATTGCGGCTGGCAAGCCCGGTTGCTGGGGTAACCCTCTCACGCTCCCCCTCCCCCTCCCGAGCCCCCCCCCCCCCGAATGAAGCGTGAGGAGGTTGCAGTGAGCCCAGCCAGCCTTTACCAAGGTGGCTGGCCGCTGGTTCGGAATCAGGCCCAGCGGTGGGGGGGGTGGGGGGTGAGGGGGTTGGAGGAGCTTGCCACAAAACAATTGCCTAGGGTCCAGCATGGCTGGCAACAGACGCCCAGGCTTCGAGGCCTACCTGCAAAAATGGGGAAAGGTAGGAAAATTAATGAGATTAGATAAAAGATTTAGAAAGTAATTAACTTTTTTAAAAAACAATATAGCCTAGAAAT
>NC_140996.1:119420624-119454642 GCF_052327205.1 Somniosus microcephalus
AACATTAGATGATACTGATTGAACTGTCTGAGTCACTGCAAAACCATGGACCCTGATTGCTGACAGCATATATCTAAGCATTGATCCATGGCAGATATGGACACCAGTATCAACTCATTCATCCACCAATGTCCCCATCGCCTTCAAAACAGCAATATTCATTCCCCACCTCAAGAAACATGCCCTAAACACTTCCACGATCTTCAAATACTGTCCTATCTCTCCAAGGTCCTGGAACAGGTTGGTACCTTGTAACAATGCTCCCACCTCTTATCAGTCCTGATACTTGAGTCCATCCAATGTAGCTTCCACTCAATCCACAGTACTGAGACTACTGCCATCAAACAGGCACTGCCAGCAAACACAAAGCAAGACTGAACTGGACCAGCCATATAAATACTGTGGCTACAAGAGCAGGCCAGAGGCTGGGAATTCTGTGGCGAGTGTCTCACCTCCTGACTCCCCAAAGCCTTTCCGCCATCTACAAGGCACAAGTCAGGAGTGTGATGGAATACTCTCCACTTGCCTGGATGAGTGCAGCTCCAACAACACTCAAGAAGCTCGACACCATTCAGGATAAAGCAGCCCGCTTGATTGGCACTCCATCCACCACCTTCAACATTCACTCCCTCCACCACCGGCGCACTGTGGCTGCAGTGTGTACCACCTACAAAATGCACTGCAGCAACTCGCCAAAGCTCCTTCAACAGCACCTTCCAAACCCGGGACCTCTACCACTTAGAAGGACAAGGGCAGCAGACGCATGGGAACATCACCACTTACAAGTTCCCCTCCAAGCCACACACCAACCTGACTTGGACCTGTATCGCCATTCCTTCACTGTCGCTGGGCCAAAATCCTGGAACTCCCTTCCTAACAGCATTGTGGGTGTACCTGCACCATATGGACTGCAGCGGTTCAAGAAGGCGGCTCACCACCATCTTCTCAAGGGCAATTAGGGATGGGCACTAAACGTAGGCCTAGCCAGCCAGCGATGCCCACATCCCATCAATGAATTAAAAAAAAAAGTAACCCCAGCTCCTCATTGCTCAACACTTCCCCACCTTACCATCCCTCTGCCACAGAACATTACAGTGCTCCAATGGCCATAATTCTGAAATGAAAGCCAACACAAAACAAACATTCCAAACCTAATTTATAAATGATTCAATCCAATACTACATAACAAAGTCAACTTATCACACTCCCTTAGTGCCTGTCTTCCGTGTGTCTTTGCCTGTCCTAGTGCTCCTATGAAGTGCTACTCCAGTGGCTGAAGCATGGCTGGTGGAAGGCTGCTGATTTTCACTGGGAGATGCTGCAGATGGCCTTGCAGGATGACCTCGAGCAGCTCTGGGTGTAGAAGGCCCAGCTGTAGACTGCACCATCTCGGCATGGGCGGCAGCAGTCTGCCTGGCTGACAGGCAACAGCAAGAGCACTGGTGGAGTGGCATGGTGGAAGTACGAATGCTGTCATCCTGAGAGAGGACAACAGGTTCATGCTCCATGGAACCACTGGCACTCCCACGGGGCAGCACCGCAGCCATCCTAGTAATCTGCTGGAGGACAGATTGCTGGACTGGTGTGACACCCTGCAAGGTCCTTTCCACACTGGTAAACGCAACCACGATGGCAGCAGTCTGAGCTTGTCTGACAGCAAGCTGAGCTTGCATGACAGATGTCTGAGTTCCACTGCAGCACTCAGATGTTGGGTCGCTTCCGCTTGTGCTGCAGTGGAAGCTGAGACATCGGCCATCAGACTCGGCATCATGGTTGTGTTCACAAGTGCACTAATGGAGTTGCCCATCATTTCCATCTGGAAATTATGGGTACTAAGATCTGCGCAAAGCCCTGTGCAAGGTTGGAGTCAGACTCCTCCATGCTCCTTGACAGTGACAACAGGCTCTCTGGCAGGCCTGCCAATGCGGCAGTCATTTTTGTGTGCATGCCTGTAGTGTATGTAACGTTCCACCTTTAAGAGAACTATTTTAAGGGTTGCACTACTTTATCTTGGCTACTGTATACTGTAATACCGGTGGTGACCACACCGGTATATAAGTGCTGTGTAAGGATTTATTGGGCAGATTCGCCCTGACCTTCGAATAGTAAAGTCCTGTTAAAGTTACTCTTGTAGTCTGTGTATTAATTCACCATATAACCCACAGACTTTACAGTGGCGACGAGTTCGATCTTACCCTGCGGCAGCGATACATCCGAAGCAGTTAACGAGCGTCGAGAGGAGGCACCCGCCCTCGTCATTCTGCTGAGAGAAGACTTGAGTCTGCAGAGCAAGGAAGAAGGAAGAATTCAGACACGAAGCCTTCCATCAGCAACAGGCAGTGATCGTCCCTTCTGCCACGGTGGTGAGTGAGCCGATCAGCCACGAGAAGCAAGTCGGCCACGTTGACTGTGAGTAGGGGGAAAATAAAAAAAAAGAACGGAGGAAGGGCGGTGAACTCGACCACGGTCGGGGGGGAAAGGAGCCGGACAGAAGTCGGGCCCAGAGGCGCTGAGACTGGGGCAGCGTGGGGCACGGAAGCCGCGGTGCAAGCGGGAACGCAGCCGGTGTGAGAGACCGGGCTACCAGCGGGAACACAGCCGGTGTGAGAGACCGGGCTACAAGCGGGCTGGGAGACGCAACAGCGTCGTGAGACAGCTCGACCGCGACCGGCGAAAGGCCGGGCAGCTACCGAGGCCGCGAGGCGCTGTGACCGGGATCGTAAGGCGCGGGAAGAAATAAAAATAAGAAACCGCGGAGAACTCAGCCGCAGCCGGGGGAGGAAAGGACCGGACTGCGAGAGGGCTGGGAGGCGCGATTGGAAGCCGCTGAGGGAGAGACAGAGCCCGAGCGAGCGGGAGAGACAGAGCCGAGCAAGGGAGACCGAGGAGATTCAGCCAGCGGCTGGAACTGTTCGCCGTCAACGGGTTGTCCCCAGCGCCGGTTGCCCTGCCGAGAAAAGGGAACAAAGAACGCACTGAAGCCGGCGCGCAGGCTGCGAACCCCGAAAGCCAGCGGTCGTCGCCCGAGGGAAAAGCTTACCCCTCCCGCCAGTAGGTGGAGAAGAAGACAGGAGCGGGAAACCGCCATTTTGAAAGTGGGCGGGGGAAGAAGACAAGCGCGGGAAACCGCTATTTTTGGGAAAAAAAAAGTTAAAGAAAAATTTCGTTGTTGTTTCTCAGGAAGATTGTGAAGATGCCTAAGCGTGGCAACATCAATGAATTCAATTCTGATGTGGAAGATTGGACCACATATGTAGAACGCATCGAGATATACTGTAAGGTCAATAAGATAGCAAATTATGATAAAGCTCTAACCTTACTAAACTCAATGGGTGCGAAGACATACGGGTTATTGAAGCATCTTCTATCACCAGCTAAACCGGCGGATCAGTCTTTCGCTAATATTGTTGCTGTCCTGAAGGATCATGTGAACCCCACACCGCTGATGTTAGCGGAACGAACTAAATTTTACGGGAGAACGCAACTAAAGGAGGAAAGCAACGCGGAGTACCTGGTTGAACTGCGTAGGCTAGCAAAAGACTGTCAGTTTGGGGTAAGTCTGACAGAGGCACTGAGAGACAAGTTCGTGTGCGGGATGTCGAAGGAAGGAACACAAAAGCGACTGCTCGAAGAGAACGATCTTACACTTGATAAGGCTGTCCTTATTGCAGCATCGCACGAAGCCGCAGCGAGAGGCACGGCGGAAATGCAGCTGAAGACAGCGGTACTCAGTGTGGATCAAATGACTTCGGGTACAACGAAATGTTACCGTTGTGGGAAGACAACACACGACCAGAACCAATGCTGGTTTAAAAACCAGGAATGTAGAAAATGTGGCAAACTTGGTCACATAGCTAAAGTATGCCGGTCAGGAAAGAAGACCAGCAACAATAAGTCACCGCAGAAGAAGTACAGAAAGGTACATAAGGTGACTGTGAAGAGTCCAGATGAACTGAATTCGGATTCAGACCCCAACAGCAAGGAACTGGGTAGTCTGAGGATTCACAATGTGAGTAAAGAAGCTGACCGACAAACTATCTGGGTCACACTGCAGATTGCAAAAGTCCAAGTGAAGATGGAAGTGGACACCGGATCGGTGTTGATGGTCATGAATAAACAAGATTACAAAAAGTTATTCAAACATATTCCCCTACGGGATACGGAGATAGTATTGCAGACATACACGGGGCATAAAGTATACCCCATCGGAAAGATAAAAGTCAAGGTGAGACACAAGGGCAAAGATCACCAAGGAATGGACTTATATGTACTACCCGAGGGAGGTCCACCACTTCTGGGACGGGAGTGGATCAGGAAAATAACGATAGACTGGCACTCACTAAACACAATGACGGTAGATTTCGGAAAGAAAGATGTCAAACCTGAACGGTTGTCCAGAATATTGGACGAGGCTAAAGAGGTATTCCAGCAGGGACTGGGAACACTGAGAGGAATTAAGGCAAAAATCAAGATTGCAGAACATGCAAGCCCAAAATTTTTCAAAGCCAGATCGGTACCTTACGCGATACGACCTGCTGTGGAGGCAGAACTGGAAGAGCTTGAACGTGCAGGGGTACTGTCGAAGGTGGACTGGAGTGAGTGGGCCACGCCCATTGTTCCCGTCATGAAGTCTTCATCAAGTAGCAAGCCAGGGGGACCGGGGAAGGTCCGCATCTGCGGAGACTTCAAGATCACAGTTAATCCGGTGCTTCACACGGTACAATACCCGCTTCCGCGGATTGAGGATATCTTTGCTTCATTGTCTGGCGGGAAACACTTCACCAAGATAGACCTGGCACAAGCATATTTACAGATGGAGGTCGAGGAAGAGTCACGCCAGTATCTCACAATCAACACGCACAGAGGCTTGTATCGATATAATAGACTGGTTTTTGGAGTAGCTTCGGCTCCAGCAATTTGGCAGAGGGCCATGGAGCAGGTCTTACAGGGTATTCCAAGCACTCAGTGTTACTTGGACGATATCCTGATTACGGGAGAAGACGAGGAGGAACACCTCACAAATTTGAAACTGGTGCTCACCAGGTTGAAGGAATATGGCCTTCGAGTTAATCGCCAGAAATGTGAGTTCTTCCAGAAACGGATCTCGTACTGCAGCCATGTCATTGACCAAGAGGGGCTGCACAAGTCACCTGACAAGATCGAAGCGGTCGTGAAGGCCCCCGCTCCGGAAAATGTATCACAGTTGAGGTCGTTTCTGGGGTTGATTAATTATTACCATAAGTTTCTGCCAAATCTATCCACGGTGCTGCATCCGCTGAATGCTCTGTTGCGGAAAGAAGTACCATGGAAGTGGAGCGAGGACTGTAAGAAGGCCTTTCGCAGAAGCAAGGCGTTGATTACCTCTGAGGAAGTGTTGGCTCACTTCAACGCAACGCTACCTCTTCGTCTAGCTTGTGATGCTTCCCCTTATGGTATTGGAGCTGTACTCTCACACAAGTTACCAAATGGCTCAGAAAGGCCAGTCGCATTTGCGTCCCGATCATTGACCTCCGCTGAGCGAAATTATGCTCAGATAGATAGGGAGGCTCTCAGCCTTGTGTGGGGAGTAAAGAAATTCAATCATTACCTGCAGGGCAAGAAGTTTACATTGCTGACAGACCACCAGCCGTTGGTGTCCATATTCAACCCTAACAAGGCCGTTTCCACTATGACAGCACAAAGGCTACAGAGGTGGTCCGTTCTACTAGGGGCACACCAATATGACATCGAATACAAAAGGTCCAAACAGCATGGAAATGCTGATGGGTTATCGCGCCTACCGTTGCCAGTGGAAGAAGAGGCGACTACAGTGGACCCAGTGGAGATGTTCCACTCAACCATAATGGAATGTCTACCAGTAACAAATTCCATGATCGAAAAGGAAACAAGAAATGACCCGACTCTCTCATGAGTCTACGATTTAACGGTGGAGGGATGGCCAGTACATGGCGAACCAATGCTGCCAGCATTTTCGCACAGAAGAGAACAGCTGTCAGTGTGCCGAGGAACCTTGATGTGTGGATCTAGAGTGGTGATTCCACCCAAACTCCAGCAGAAAGTACTAAAGGAGCTTCATGAGGGGCATCTGGGTGGAGTGAAAATGAAGAACCTAGCCAGAGCGTTTGTGTGGTGGCCAGGTATTGATGGAGACATCGAAGAAATAACCAAGAGCTGTCTAGGATGCCAGAAGGTCCAAAACGCGCCACCACAAGCTCCTCTGCATCCATGGGAGTGGCCCTCATCTCCATGGCAAAGGGTACATATCGACTTTGCTGGTCCATTTATGGACTCAATGTTTTTAATCGCGGTGGATGCACACTCCAAGTGGCCGGAGGTAATAAAAATGTCCTCCACCACCATGCAAAAAACCATCACAGTATTAAGGACCATATTTGCCAGGAATGGGCTGCCGGAACAGATCTGTTCTGATAATGGACCGCAATTTGTGTCCGAAGAATTCAGGAAGTTCTTAAAAAGCAATGGGGTCAAGCACTATACGTCCGCCCCATACCATCCCGCCACCAATGGATTAGCTGAAAGGTTTGTCCAGACCTTCAAGAAGGCCATAAAGGCCATGGGTAATGAAGACATAAATCTACAACATAAGGTAGATAACTTCTTGTTGGCGTACAGGAATGCAACACATGCGGTCACAAACCAAACTCCCGCCATGATGTTTTTCAATAGAAGAATAAGATGCCGGCTGGATTTGATTAAGCCAAACGTCAGAAGGGACGTAGAGAACCGGCAATTTCAAGGCATGAATGAAAGGCCAACTAGATCCTTTCAGATAGGTCAACAAGTTTTGGCCCGGGACTACCGTACCGAGAAATGGCAGCCGGGAACTATTGGAAAAAGGCTAGGACCGTTGATGTATACCGTGGACATTGGTGAAAGCATAATAAGGCGCCATGTTGACCAGATCATAGAATCATCCACAAAGGCCCAACCTACTCCACAACTCTATACGTCTAATGTTGAAGCAGAGATACCCAGAGCATCTACCTCCGATCCGGTAATACTGGAATCCGATGAACCTGAAACGGTCCTTCAAGCTGAATCAACCTTGCCAGAAGAACCTACTACCCTACCGAAAATGACTACACCACCGAGGCGTTATCCGGACAGAGTCCGGAAGCCTCCAGAGAGACTGAATCTGTGAACTGTTTCACATAAAGTTGTATATATGTTAAGATGTTATATTAATGGGAATATGTATATATTGTTAACCTAAAAAGGGAGGATTGTAGTGTATGTAACGTTCCACCTTTAAGAGAACTATTTTAAGGGTTGCACTACTTTATCTTGGCTACTGTATACTGTAATACCAGTGGTGACCACACCGGTATATAAGTGCTGTGTAAGGATTTATTGGGCAGATTCGCCCTGACCTTCGAATAGTAAAGTCCTGTTAAAGTTACTCTTGTAGTCTGTGTATTAATTCACCATATAACCCACAGGCTTTACAATGCCCATCATCCTTCTTCTGAAGGCTGCCCCATCAAAGTCCTCATCTGAGTCCTGTGCAGCAGAACTAGTGAGCGACCTCGCCCTCTGGGGAGCTGGCCCCTGCGCTAGCCTTTCCCTCTGCCCTGGCTGCAGGCTACTCATGCCTGGTGACTCACCGCATGCCGATCCCACCTCTATACTACCCTCTAAAGTACGCGCAGTGCGAGTTTCGGAGCTGGTGCCTGCGAGTGTCAGATTGAGTGACAGTGTCTCTTCTCCATCATTCTGCTCTTGTTCTTCCTGCACTGGCTAGGAAGCTTGACAGTTTTGGGTATCTGAAAGCAGAAAGGCACAAGGGTAGGGTTGAAGTGGGGGGCGGTGGGTGGGGGGAAGCAAGATGTGCATGCTTATACCATCAGCAGCTTGTAAGTGAGAAGAGATTGTGGGATGAGGGGGAAGTGGGATGTGAGAAGGAGGATTAGATATGAGTATACCGTCATCATCAATGGTTTCAGCCTTGCTGATCGCCACTGCCTCAGTGACGGCCCCTCCAATAATGTCAAGCACTGTCTCCTCCAGCTGGGTCAGGATGTGCAGCCGCATCTGTCCCCCGTCGGTTAGCTGCTACTGTCTCCTATTATGCGCCACCTTGGCCTGCAAGAGAAAGGGAAGTGTGTCAGTGAGTGTGGTGCAATGTGTTTTGCTGATATGCCTGTCATGGTTGAATAGCTGGCAGTGTGTGCAAGCTATGAGATGTGGGTGTGAGACTTGCAGCAGTGGGGTATGTGTGTGAGGGTGAGGTAAAGCTATGAATGTGAGGTTTGAGTCATGATTGATAGAGATTGTTGGTAGGTGAGTGATGGGGATGTGCTGCATTAAGCAGTGTGTGAGGCTAGTGGTGCAGTTGGTGGGATATGGCATTTGAAGATGCATTCACTGATCTTGACCACTCGAGTGAGGTAATTAAACTTCTTCCAGCACTGGATCCAAGCTTCTGCTACTTCTTCCCACTGCCTTATTACAGCATACCTGGAATGCCTCCTGCCCCCCTGCGGGTACAGGACTTGTTTCCTCCTGTACACCCCGTGCACCAAGGCCTCCAGTGCTGCATCGGAGAACCGAGGTGCACACTTTCTCCCCTTTTGAGACATATCATATTGCTCTAGCTCCACCAACAATGAGGTCCTTCTGAATCAGAGCACCTCTCCTTTAAGAAGTGCAGAACAGCCTGTGACTCTGCAGGCGACCTTTAAATGGAAAGCAGAGTGCACAAGATAATTGGCCCCCTTTTGAGCGCTGAGCCAACCAGCAGCACGTTTAGTGCTGATCTCACCACTCCAATCATGGTAATGTGCAGGCAGCATGAATTTGGCATGCTGCTTTCACTACTTTCAGCAGGCACGGGCAGATTGCGCATTGCGATCCCCGCACCCGTTTTCCAGCCTAATCAAATTTTGCCCCCATAAGATTTTGCAAGGGTGAAATACCAGGTAGACAATGTCTACTAGATTGTCGTCATCCATTAATCCCTTAAGTACCTTCAAAAAATTCATTCAAATTAGTAAGGCACAATCTTCTTTTCCAGGAGCCATGTTGAGTGTCCCTGATGGCCCCTTGGACATCTCTTAATGTACCTTTGAGCATCTAACCTTTTACGGAAGTCAGACTAATGGGTCTATAGTTACCCAGCTCTGCCTTGTCACCATTTTTAAAAATTAGAACTATATTAGCATCCTTCCAGTCTAAGGGAACAATCCCCGACTCTAGCAAGTTATTAAAGAAACAAGCAAGGGACTCACATGACACGTGTCTCATTTCTTTAAGGACCCTTGGGTGGATGTGATATGTGCCGCCAGCCTGATCTATTTTAAGGTTCTTTATTCTGTCTAAGATGGTATCCTCTTCTATTTTAATATTAACAATTTACTGTTAACAGCACAACTTTTTGGTGTTAGTTGAGCATTGTTTTCCAAGAGTAAAGACTGATGCAAAGTATTCATTTAATATCTCTGCCATACCCGGTTTCTAATCTGTTGTAGAGAATCTTTCAATGGCCCATACAGGCCCAATACAGTCACTGAAGGTCCTGATTCATAGCGTAACTAAGAAAACTTGTTTCCAATACAGGTACGACCATATTTGTCCACAATCCTTTTTTCCATTAACCTTTTAGCTGATCTAATAGTAACTTTAGTTTCCTTTAATTGTGTATGGTATTTGTCCTTCTTTTCCTGGGAATTATCTACTTATAATCTATGAAAACATTTTTGTTTAAGTCTTATGTGTCTTTGTACATAACCAGCCAGCCAACTCGGCTTATTCTTGCCCATGCCCTTTTGAATTTAGGGACATACATGGCTTCCATGTGTTTTAATATGCTCTTAAAAACATACCATTTATATTCATTATTATCAGTTGTGACCCCACCCAGTAGCGTTGACTAATTTAACTGTTTCAAGTCTAGGCTTCATGTAGGTATTTTTCAATATATAGCTGAGATTTAGCATTTGTCTATTTTACATTCCTTTTTTCTTCAGGGTTAAAGGTACATAACATATTTGAGAAGTAGAAGTAGTAAAAATTATTCCTTTCAAAACAGTCCTTACTTGTATCAGAGGCAGGCTGCCCTGTATACTTGTATCAGAGGCAGGCTGCCCTGTATACTTGTATCAGAGGCAGGCTGCCCTGTATACTTGTATCAGAGGCAGGCTGCCCTGTATACTTGTATCAGAGGCAGGCTGCCCTGTATACTTGTATCAGAGGCAGGCTGCCCTGTATACTTGTATCAGAGGCAGGCTGCCCTGTATACTTGGGGGGAGGACCAAGGAATGTGACACTGGCAAAAAGGTTAATTTGCCTTGGCTTCTTCATCAAATATTTCTGGTAAAAATACCATTAGGGGCATGGTCCTTCTTCATCCAATTCTGACCTCTTATGCACCCCTGATTTCCTTCGCCCCACCATTGGCGGCTGTGCCTTCAGCTGTCTAGGGGCCAAGCTCTGGAATTCTCTCCCTAAACCTCTCTCCCTCCTTAAAGCCTACCTCTTGGAGCAAGCCTTTGGTCACATGTCCGACTATCTCTTCATGTGGCTCAGTGTCTAATTTTGAATGATAATGCTCTTGTGAAGCACATTGGGATGTTTTACTACATTAAAGGTGCTATATAAACCCAAGTTGTTGTTGGATGTGATCTAAGCCTCTTATCTCCAGCACTGTGTTTGGATGCTGAATGAGAAAGAACGTTGTGACATCCTTCACCCCCACTTTAGAATCAGGGCACCGCGAAATACATTGTCCGCCTAGAACAAGAGGATCAAACATAGCATTGCATTTAGCTGCCATCAGGGCAGGAAAGACAGCAAATGAGCTACCGCTTGCTAGTTTCCTGCGGCATCGATTCCATTCTGTTTGTGGCGTAGTTCAGAGCGCTACCGCTAATTTTATCTATAGCCTTCACTGCAGACATCCTTAGAATTTTAGACTTAAAGCAGGGTGAGTTGAGATTGACAAAAGCAAAATGCTGGAAAGCTGAAATTAAAACAGGAAATGTTGGAAACACTCAGTAGGTCAGGCAGCATCTGTGGAAAGAGTTTCAGGTCGATAACCTTTAATCAGAACTGGAAGAGGTTAGAGATTTAACAGTTTATAAGTAAGTACCAAGCCAGGGAAAAGGAGGACGGGTGGGCAGGGGGGTGTTGGGGGTGGGGTGGGGGAGGGGGGTTGGTTGATGGCGAGAGATAAGAACAAAAGGGAAGTTCTGTCACAGGGTGAAAGGCAGGAGTGATTAAATGACAAAAGGGATGATGGTGCAAAGCAAAAACGAGTGGCAATGAGACAAGTAAAGAAACAAAAGATAGGTCCAGGGGATGTATATATGGCAATAGCAGAAGCAATACCAGCACCTGAGTTGAGTTTGATAAAGTTGAAGAAATGCGGCAGCGATACCTGAGGCTCTGCGCAGGTGGGCGGTTTGATTTGGACAGCGTTCTAAGACGGTTTAAATTACACTAGCGTGAGGAGAGCAGAGGGGCCTGATGTGTGTGGAAGCGTCTGACACCTCCGTTTAAAATAAAGAGATATCTACAGGGCGCACTATTTCTCAATGTACACTTGCGTGTAAGAAAAATGTTCAGCAACTGCAGGAAGTTGCCCTTGGGTGGCTGCCAGCGTGTGAGCATGGAGATTGCTATCTGTGGAGAAACATCGGAGTGCAACATGCGTGAGCGAATGGCGGAAGGGAAAGTGCAGGCCCAAGATGTGAGCAATCACTTCATCACGTACATCAACAAGGTGGCGCTGAACCTGCAGCATAGAGACAAGGAGACAAGGAGCTGCTGGAGGAACTGAAGAACCTGTAGTGGGAGGAGTTCAGCAGCATGGAGACCATGTATGAAAAGGGGCGCCAGGACTTCACACGGAAAATCGATCAGGTTTCAAATGAAGTGGTGAAATTCGCCCTGGAGAAGGAAATAACCGAGATCAGCATGGAGGAGGAGGACGAACTGAAGCAAGACTGTGACCACGACTTCCAGCACCTGAAAAAGAAGCATGGGTGTTGGGACAGCTGCAGTGTCAGAGCAAGGCCATGGAGGTGCAGCTGGCACAGCTGAGTGCGGTTAGAGATGCTGAGTGCTTTTACTGGCAGCAGAAGATGGAGAATTTACACAACTTCGAGCGAGCAGAATCCAGCACTACAGACTTGGAGCAGTCACTGCAGAATAAGTCAGAAAAAATTAGGGCTTGTCCATTCAAGTGTAAGTGTATTTTTAATGGCATGAGAAGTCATAATTACTACCAAACAACCTCTCTGGCACTGAAAATGTATTTTTATAACTGGAGTCTCATTCCTTCAGATTTTAATTATTATTGGAGATTTTATCAAATTTAATTTTTTTTTAAAGTATTTCTTTCTGTCTGTTTTATCTCTCTCTCTTAATCCCATCTTTCTTTCCCTATCTGTATTTCGCTTTCTGTGCGTGATTTTACTTTGAATTAAATATTCCTACTTACACTTCCTGGTTACACTAGCAGCTTTCCTCACCTCAATCATGTCTGAAAGTAATATAAGACATGAATAGGTCATAGTAAAAATGAGTAAACTGAAAAATTATTATTATAGGAGTATTTTTGCAATGTTGTGCTACCAGCAAGAAATCTTGCCCATTGGTAGCATGAATTGGACATTAACATATGTGATATGCACAACATTTTGACTATTTATTCAGAAAATCATTAGCAACATTCAGCCCAGTCAACCCTGCAAAGTCCTCCTCACCAACATCTGGGGACTTGTGCCAAAATTGGGAGAGCTGTCCCACAGACTAGTCAAGCAACAGCCTGACATAGTCATACTCACAGAATCATACCTTTCAGCAAATGTCCCAAACTCTTCCATCACCATCCTTGGGTATGTCCTGTCCCACTGGCTGGACAGACCCACCAGGGGTGGTGGCACTGTGGTATACAGTCAGGAAGGAGTGGTCATGGGTGTCCTCAACATTGACTCCGGACCCCATGAAGTCTCATGGCTTCAGGTCAAGCATGGGCAAGGAAACCTCCTGCTGATTACCACCTACTGCCCTCCCTCAGCTGATGGATCAGTATTCCTCCATGTTGAACACCACTTGGAAGAAGCACTGAGAGTAGCAAGGGCACAGAATGTACTCTGGGTGAGGAACTTCAATGTCAATCACCAAGAGTGGCTGGGTAGCACCACTACTGACCGAGCTGGCCGAGTCCTGAAGGGCATAACTGCCAGTCTGGGCCTGCGACAGGTGGTGAGAGAACCAACACGAGGGAAAAACCTACTTGACCTCGTCCTCACCAATCTACCGGTCGCAGATGCATCTGTCCATGACAGTATTGGTAGCAGTGACCACCACACAGTCATTGTGGAGATGAAGTCCCGTCTTCACAATGAGGACACCCTCCATCATGTTGTGTGGCACTACCACTGTGCTAAATGGGATAGGTTCAGAACAGATCTAGTAGCTCAAAACTGGGCATCCATGAGGCGCTGTGGGCCATCAGCAGCAGCAGAATTGTATTCCACCACACTCTGTAACCGCATGACCCGGCATATCCCTCACTCTACCATTACCATCAAGCCAGGGGACCAACCCTGGTTCAATAAGGAGTGTAGAAGAGCATGCCAGGAGCAGCACCAGGCATACCTAAAAATGAAGTGCCAACCTGGTGAAGCATCAACACAGGACTACATGCATGCTAAAAAGCGGAAGCAGCATGCTATAAACAGGGCTAAGCGATCCCACAATCAACAGATCAGATCAAAGCTCTGCAGTCCTGCCACACCCAGTCGTGAATGGTGGTGGACCATTAAACAACTAACGGGAGGAGAGGCTCCATGAATATCCCCATCCTCAATGATGGTGGAGCCCAGCACATGAGTGCAAAAGACAAGGCTGAAGCATTTGCAACCATCTTCAGCCAGAAGTGCCGAGTGGATGATCCATATCGGCCTTCTTCTGAGGTCCCCACCATCACAGAAGCCAGTCTTCAGCCAATTTGATTCACTCCACGTGGTATGAAGAAATGGCTGAGCGCACTGGATACAGCAAAGGCTATGGGCCCCAACAGCATCCCAGCTATCATGCTGACGACTTGTGCTCCAGAACTAGCCACGCCTCTAGCCAAGCTGTTCCAGTGCAGTCAAAACACTGGCATCTATCTGACAATGTGGAAAACTGCCCAGGTATGTCCTGTCCACAAAAAGCAGGACAAATCCAACCCGGCCAATTACCTCCCCATCAGTCTACTCTCAATCATCAGCAAAGTGATGGAAGGTGTCAACGACAGTGCTATCAAGTGGCAATTACTCACCAATAACCTGCTCACTGATGCTCAGTTTGGGCTCCACCAAAACCACTCGGCTGCCGACCTCATTACAGCCTTGGTCCAAACATGGACAAAGGAGCTGAATTCCAGAGTTGAGGTAAGTGTGACTGCCCTTGACATCAATGCAGCATTTGACTGAGTGTGGCATCAAGAAGCCCTAGTAAAACTGAAGTCAATGGGAATCAGGGGGAAAACGCTCCTCTGGCTGGAGTCATACCTAGCACAAAGGAAGATGGTTGTGGTGGTTGAAGGTCAATCATCACAGCCCCAGGACATCGCTGCAGGAGTTCCTCAGGGCATTGTCCTAGGCCCAAACATCTTCAGCTGCTTCATCAATGACCTTCCCAACATAAGGTCAGAAATGGGGATGTTCGCTGATGACTGCACAGTGTTCAATGCCATTCACAACTCCTCAGAAAATGAAGTAGTCCATGCCTGCATGCAACAAGACCTGGACAACATTCAGGCTTGGGCTGATAAGTGGCAGGTAACATTCGCACCACAGAAGTGCCAGGCAATGACTATCTCCAACAAGCAAGTGTCTAACCATCTCCCTTGACATTCAACAGCATTACCATCACCGAATCCCCCACCATCAATATCCTGAGGGTCACCATTGACCAGAAACTTAACTGGACCAGCCACATAAATACTGTGGGAACAAGAGCAGGTCAGAGGCTGGGTATTCTGCGGTGAGTGTCTCACCTCCTGTCTTCCCAAAGCCTTTGTACCATCTACAAGGCACAAGGGGTGTGATGAAATACTCTCCACTTGCCTGGATGAGTACAGCTCCAACAACACTCAAGAAGCTCGACACCATCCAGGACAAAGTAGCCCGCTTGATTGGCACCCCATCCACCACCTTAAACATTCACTCCCCCCACCACTGGTGTACCGTGGCTACAGTGTGTACCACCAGCTCCAAATTCTCCTCCAAGTCACACACCATCCTGACTTAGAAGTATATCGCCGATCCCTCATCGTCACTGGGTCAACATCCTGGAACTCCCATCCCCAACAGCACTGTGGGAGTACCTTCACCACACGGACTGCGGCAGTTCAAGAAGGCGGCTCACCACTACCTTCTCGAGGGCAATTAGGATGGGAAATAAATGTTGGCCTTGCCAGCGATGCTCACATCCCATAAACGAATAAAAAAAATACACCCAAATTTCTGATATGCACTTCCAATGAGAGGCTCCTCGCGGGTAACGTGGACGGAAAATTACATCTTGTAAGGAAATGTTTTTGAAACCTGTTATTTTTGGCACTGATACATTGTCCACAAGCATTTATTGTAACAATGAATTATCCATGTAAAACAAAATTTCTATTGTACACATATAATAAAATAATTCCAGCACAAAAATGAAATGTATCTGCATATAGTAGGTTAGGGAAGTAATTGTTCACCTTATACTGTTGGAGAGATCCTGACTGTTACATCAGATGGGAGTGGGCAGAGGAGAAATCTGAGTGGTTGACAGCTTTTTAAGAAATGTGTTTCTTCCCCTCCCTCTCCTTCTTTAAGGCCCTCCTTAAAATTCACCTCTTTGAGCAAGATTTCGGTCACCCACTGACCAACCCCTCCTCCCACCCCATATCTCTTTCTTTGGCTCAGTGTCCATTTATTCTGATTACGTTTCTGTGAAGGGCTTTGGGACATTTTCTACGTTAAAGGCGCTGTATAAATACAAGTTGTTGTTCTTGACATCTTCCCTCCAGCGCCAAATACAAGAATGAATTGCTTTCATCGCTGTCTAATAATCCCCACCCCCAACAAAACCCAAGAGCAAGTGAGTTTGAAAATCTCTCTTTTCTAATTTTTTAGGGTTTTTTATTATTGTTTTAAAGTTATCAAAGTTTAATTTAATCACTGTGGGACATGCTACTGGACAGGCACCGTGACCAGTGGTCACTCTTGAGTGCATACGCTGCCACTCATTAAGGCACAATTGGGTATTGTGACATATCTGCCATGAGGTTACTATCAAAAATATAAGGGACTAAATTGGATCCCTGCTTGAAGAAACTGGCCCGGATTTTGCAGTGGTAATGACAGCAAAATTGTCAGCGTTCGCCATCGTTATCCCACTGAAACTTACCGGAACTTCAAGATTTAGCGCATGCGCAGATAAACGCAGGGATCCTGAAGTTGCGGTCAGTCATGCCCTGCTCCGTCACAGGCTGCGCTGTGGAACTCCCCATAGTGAAATCAGTGGAACTGATGAAAACTTAAGCTTTTCTGATCTAGTATCGCTACACCCCATAAAAACTTAATCCTTGTTGGAATAGGTGTAACTGGGGTTTTAACAGCGCATTGACTGCTGAACAAGCGTTCTGGCCCTGAAAAACTAATTTTATATTTGTGGAATGTCAAATTTCTCTTATGATAAAAATTACTAGATTTTTAAAATAATAAATATTTTAAAACTTTTTTTTAAAGTTTATGTTATTTCAGCTTCTACCTTAACCCCATGTGTATGTCCCAATCTTTATTTTGCTCTGTGTAAAAAATTTAAAAAGAGAAATGAAAATCAGTGCTTTTTATTTCCTGGTTTGCCGTCTGTGAGAATTCTTCAACAGGATTAGCTGCTTAGACAGCTTGATGACAGCACTACAATCACATTAAGGTCAAGAAAGCTAAAGTTTTCATCACAGAAATCACGAGATCTTTGCGGACAGCTTTCTTTGAGGTCAGCGGCGATTGTTTTCACTTCACCGCTGACTGCAAATTCCGGGCCTAAATGTCCCTTCTCAACTGCAGTATAAACCAGATCGGACTTTAGGGGCTCAGTTTTAATTCCCGAGGTGGGTTGGAATCAGGTTGCATGGTGGGCGGGTTCCAGAGCCGCTTCCGGCGGGATCAGCTGTGGATGTCCGATTTTGATTCAATGAGGTTGTTGATTTCAATGAGGTGCGCTGGCCGGTCCAATGAGTGCAATCGGGTCGGCTGGCTGCCTCTGAAACGTCATCATAGCAGCTGCTTTTAAAGCTACCATTCATCCTAAGCCTTTCTCTTGTGGATTCCTGGACTCATTGAAATTGATTTTGACGCAATGACTTCTTCCATATGCAAGGCAGCTCCTCGATTTAATGATGACTCCCTGCATGTTCTTGTGGATGGTGTCAGAGGGCGCAGGGAGATTCTCTTCCCTCCTAATGACCGGAGGAAGCCTCCTCAACAGACCAAGGCAGCCTGGCTGTGCATTGCTGAGGAGGTCAGCGCAAGGTTCGTGTGTTTATGTACATGGGTCCAGTGCAGGAAACGGTTTAATGATCTTGTGCGAACATCAAAAGTGAGTATCCCATCACACGCCTTCAATCTGCTTCTCTTCTCTTCTCTTCTCATCACCAGCACTCTGCTTTGTAAGCCTCCTTCTTTACATCCCACCTTACTCTTATTTCCCTTGCACTCTTACCTATCCATCTCTGTCTCTGCACTGAATCACTTCAGCATCCTGCCTATGCAACCCTTAGATTCGCTCTCACTGTCATGCAGTGACAACAACTAACAATGCACAGGGAGCTACATTCCTCTTGGCACCTTACCCCATCTTCATCTCCCTCAGAGCATCTATGTTAGGGATTATTGACCCGCACTCCATCACTGTGGCTGAAACACCGCTTGTGTCCCTCCTTGCAGGAAAAGATAGCCCACAATAAGAGGGAGAGAGCACTGACTGAAGGAGGAACAGCTACCCTAGCCACATTGACCAGTGCTGAGGAGGCTGCATACGAGATTGCTGAAGATGGCAAGGACCTGGAAGTGGGTGATGGAGAGACGGGCACACTAAAGGAAGCTGGTGACATAATAGGGTTTCATGCCTCTCAGACTGCAATGGCATATGATGTTCATAAATAATCACATTGTATCATCTGCTCAAAAGGATCTGTCTGCTACATCAATATCAGATGTCTAAATCATGCCTTTACTCTCCCACAGGACCATCGAGTGCCTCCCTCCCCACGATCCAGGAGGAAGAGCTGGACAACTTCTCAGAGGAACCTGAAGCCTCTGAGGGAGCAGCGTCACCAGGACTCAGCGCACCCAGCACCAACGCAGCAACGTACACCTTGGTGGTCCCTCGCGAGTTAGAGTAGTGTTGCCACCTGGTCTATCACAGCACACAAGTGAGCATCAGCAGATGGTGGAGACAGTGACAGCAGTGGAGAGTCCTCGGCGGAGGTCACAGCAATCTCCTAGCTCTGCTGAGCTGCAAGCAGACGCTGTGCCTCTGGGGCCATCCACAAAAAGAGCGTCTCGGGAAGTACAGGAACAAGTGCAGGAGTCTCTGGAAGGGTTCAATTAGAGGGTGAGAAGGTTGGATCTCAAACAAGCGTGCTAAGCTTGAATAAAGGAGACTATGAAGGTATGAGAGCGGAATTGATTAGAGTGGACTGGGAAAATAGATTAAAGAGTAAGACGGTACATGATCAGTGGTGTACGTTTAAGGAGTTATTTTACAACTTCCAAAAAAATATATTCCACTGAGAAAAAAAGGGTGTAAAAGAAAAGACAGCCATCCGTGGCTAAGTAAAGTAATTAAGGATAGTATCCAACGAAAAACAAGGGCATATAAGGTAGCCAAATCTAGTGGGAGGATAGAAGATTGGGAAGTCTTTAAAAGACAGCAAAAAATAACAAAAAGATTGATTAAGAAAGGGAAGATAGATTATGAAAGTAAATTAGCAAAAAATATAAAAACAGATAGCAAAAGTTTCTATAGTTATATGAAAAGAAAAAGGGTGACTAAAGTAAATGTTGGTCCCTTAGAGGATGAGACCGGGAAATTAATGGTGGGAAACATGGAGATGGCAAAAACGCTGAACAAATATTTTGTATCAGTCTTTACGGTAGAGGACACTAAGAATATCCCAACACTGGACAAACAGGGGACTCTAGTGGGGGAGGAGCTAAATACGATTAAAATCACTAAGGAAGTGGTACTCGGTAAAATAATGGGACTCAAGGCAGATAAATCCCCTGGACCTGATGGCTTACATCCTAGGGTCTTGAGGGAAGTGGCGGTAGGGATTGTGGATGCATTGGTAATAATTTTCCAAAACTCCCTGGACTCAGCAAAGGTCCCGGCAGATTGGAAAACTGCTAATGTAACACCCTTATTTAAAAAGGGTAGTAGGCAGAAGGCTGGAAACTATAGATCTGTTAGCCTAACATCTGTGGTTGGTAAAATTTTAGAGTCCATTATTAAGGAGACAGTAATGGGATATTTGGATAAACATAATTTAATAGGACAAAGTCAGCATGGTTTTATAAAGGGGAAGTCATGTTTGACAAATTTACTTGAGTTCTTTGAGGAAGTAACATACAGGGTGGATAAAGGGGAACCAGTGGACGTAGTGTATTTAGAGTTCCAAAAGGCATTTGACAAGGTGCCACACCAAAGATTATTGCTCAAGATAAAAAATCACGGGATTGGGGGTAATATTCTGGCATGGGTGGAGGATTGGCTATCTAACAGAAAGCAGAGAGTTGGGATAAATGGTTCATTCTCAGACTGGCAATTAGTAACTAGTGGTGTTCCGCAGGGGTCAGTGCTGCGTCCCCAACTCTTTACAATCTATATTAACGATTTGGAGGATGGGACCGAGTGTAACATATTAAAGTTTGCAGATGATACAAAGATGGGAGGGAAAGTAGTGAGTGAGGAGGACATAAAAAACCTGCAAAGTGACATAGACAGGCTAAGTAAGTGGGCAGAGATTTGGCAGATGGAATACAATACTGGAAAGTGTGAGGTTATGCACTTTGGCAGGAAAAATCATAGAGCAAGTTATTATCTTAATGGCAAGAAACTGGAAAGTACTGTAGTACAAAGGGATCTGGGGGTCCTGGTGCACGAAACTCAAAAAGTTAGTATGCAGGTGCAGCAAGTGATCAAGAAGACCAATGGAATGTTGGCTTTTATTGCTAGGGGGATAGAATATAAAAACAGGGAGGTATTGCTGCAGTTGTACAAGGTATTGGTGAGACCGCACCTGGAATACTGCATACAGCTTTGGTGTCCATACTTAAGAAAAGACATACTTGCTCTCGAGTCAGTACAGAGAAGGTTCACTCGGTTGATCCCAGGGATGAGGGGGTGGACATATGAGGAGAGGTTGAGTAGATTGGGACTCTACTCATTGGAGTTCAGAAGAATGAGAGGCGATCTTATTGAAACATATAAGATTGTGAAGGGGCTTGATCGGGTGGATGCGGTGAGGATGTTCCCAATGATGGGTGAAACTAGAACTAGGGGGCATAATCTTAGAATAAGGGGCTGCTCTTTCAAAACTGAGATGAGGAGAAACTTCTTCACTCAGAGGGTAGTAGGTCTGTGGAATTTGCTGCCCCAGAAAGCTGTGGAAGCTACATCATTAAATAAATTTAAAACAGAAATAGACAGTTTCCTAGAAGTAAAGGGAATTAGGGGTTACGGGGAGCGGGCAGGAAATTGGACGTGAGTCTAGGTTCAGAACGGTCATGGCCCTGTGGGTAGCGGAGCGGGCCCAGGGGCCGTGTAGCCTGGTCCTGCTCCTACTTCTTGTGTTCTAATTCAGTGTTAGATTTCAGGAGATGGTTCTATTCACAGGGATTAGTGGAGACATCGAACAGGCTGCCAGCTAGGTGTCCTTCAAGAGTCCTGTTCCTGGCTGGGGTGGAGATCACCTATTACAGAAGGTAAGTACTGTAGGAAATACAGGGACAGAGTGATCTCCTAGACGAGTTTCGATCGCCTAGATGGGTCGGAGAGGGATTTCCCAGATTTTTTCTCCCAAATTGGCCATTGGGTTTTTTAGCTGTTTTTTCGCCTCTCCCGGGAGATCACATGGGTTCGGGTGGGATGGAGAGTGATAGTAGATTTGAGGTTAGGATCAGATCAGCCATGATCTTATTGAATGGTGGAGCAGGCTTAAGGGGCCGATTGGCCTACTCCTGCTCCTATTTCTTATGTTCTTATGTTCTTATGTTTGCCTCCAGGGTTAGTGCGAGTGTGGATAGAATGGAGGAGTCCATCTCTAACATCAGCACTGCCGTGGTGGAGGCAATGGCACATGAGCGCACTACCATGGATAGAATGGCAACCTCCATGGATAGGATGGCAACCTCCATGGAAAGAATGGCTACCTCAGTGGAAAGGATGGCTACCGCCATGGAGGAAATAAGTCACCAGAGTCAGGAAAACATGGTGACTGTTCAAAATAGAATGTCATCTCTGGAGGAGCGATGGGCAGCTATTGAGCAGAGAGACTAGATCTTCGTGGATGTCCTTGTGATGAGGACTGCCAGTGCAGATACAGGTCCTCATGGTTCCCCTGATGTGCAGCAAGGTGCTCTCCAGCCACTTGCCAGCACTGAGGTGCGGCTGACCCACGAGAGGGATATTGTTGGCAGGACAGAAGGAAGTGTGGGCTGCTCTCAAAGCGCTCACTCAATCATGCCACTGCGGAGCCCTCGGTCAGAGACCCACTTTGCGGAGACAACTGAGTTGGTCGTCTCAGCCCCTGCACAGCCGCAGGAAGAGCAGACTGTTGAAGAGCCCTCCCAGGCTCCCAAATCCAGAGGACGTCCACCAAAGGTGTCTCTGCAGGCGCAGTATCCTAGTCAGCAAGGTGCCTCTACATCCGCTGAAGCCACAGAGGAAGCACCACATAGAAGCATGCGTAAGAGAAAGATTAAGCACCTATAGTCACAAGGGGACTCACTTGGGTGTTTTGTCTTTTTTTTCTGACTGTTGTTGGTTTATTATCCTTTTGTCATGTGTAAAAGAAAAATTATGGCAAACAGTTGATAGTGTGGCCTATGCGTTCTGGGAAATGGCAAAAGCACATTGAGGGCTCAGGGCGACTTGCTTTTGTAATGCTGATGGTGTAAGTAATAGGAAATAACAGGGTATAGCAGAGATGATGTATGACGTTGGACAAATGTCAGCTGCGATTACAGAGCCGTATGGTAGCCACCTATGGTTGACGAGTAAGCTTATGCTAATGTGGCATGGCAGTGTGCATACCCTGCTTGACGGGCAGCAGTGAACTGGAGGGATGCTGCTTGGTCACAAGGCTCCCCTCGTTTTCCTCCTCTTCCTCTTCCCAGGAAGATCTCTGCTGAGCCACACGGCTGCTGCTCCCCTGATTTTGAGGACCAGGATGAGAGGGCATTAATTTTTCCCATCCCCTTGATGTAGATTTCATTTGAGGCAACAAATTTGCAAGCGCACATTCGAAATGGCCTGAAATTATTCCATTCAGGTCACACTGCAGATGGGTGTCAGCTTGAACAGTCACAAGGTCAGTAGATGTGCAAAATCTTATCCCATACCTACAAAAGCAAATGTATTACATTTGAATGTCAGCCATGTTTCAGGGACTCCACCAATGCATACACATCATGTCCTCCAGCAACTCGTCTCCTTGAACCTGGCGTGTTTCTGACAAGTCAGGAAACAGGAGTCAGAAGCACGAAAATGGGAAACAACTATAAAAATAGGATTAGCAAGGCAGTTAACAGGCTGTTAACTGATTTAACTACCTGTCCCACCGGTTCCAGTCGGGTCAGTTTGGGACTGGCTAAACAGCTCTCACAAAAATCAGGTGGGAGCGGGTTGAGTGTCTGAAGCCATTTTTTCTGATTTTCGTGATAGACCCGCCTCTAAACCCGCCTCCTCAGGGCTGTTAAAATCGAGCCCAATTTGTCCCATTAAAAAAAGGGTGGGTTTGGAGCGTGGGGGCAGTAAATAGTTAAAAATGTGAATCCCGACCTGATCCCGCCTCCAACCCCTCCATTTCCAGTTTTGCCGGAGGCAGAACGGGGGGCGGGCGATGAACCCGCTGTCAGGGGGCGTTACCGTAATTTAAATATTGTAATGAGGCTGGAAGCCTCTATTTTCCCCTCCATTTTGAATTTAACTGCCTGTGGACAGGTTTCATACAATTCATTAAACCTGACAGTTAAACAGAGGCAGGGCCTGCTGGATCCAGGAGGTAAGTGGCTTTATAGCTACATGCTGGATTAAGGGTCCTTACCTAACCCACCCGCCGCGATCGGAGATCCCTCCATGAGGTCTCCGATCGCATTCCCAGGCCTCCCGCCCCCACCAACCCCCCCACCCGATCCCTGGCTGACACCGCCCCCGCCCACCCCCCCCCCGCGCGATCTCTGATCCCCCCAATCCCCGCTTGCCTGCCGATCCCCAACCTCCCCGATCCCCGACTATCCTCCATCGCCTGCTGATCCTGCAACCTCCCCGATCCTCTCACCCCCCTCCCGATCACCGACCCCTTCCCGATTGCTGACCCCCTTCCGATTGCCAACCCCCGCCGATCCTCTCTCCCCACCCCCAACCGATCGCCGACCCCCCTCGCCCACCGATCCCAACCCGCTTCCCGCCAATCCCGAACCCCCCTCCCGACCCCCTCCCGCCGATCCCTCCCCCGGACCGACCCCTCAAACTGAGGCCTACCCACCTGCAGCCAGCCAGCCTCTCAAGCTGGCTGGCTGTGGGCGGGCAACTGAGCCCTCATATTTAAATTAGGCCCTGCTGGTAAAATCGGCAGGGCCTGTGGGAAACCCACCCGCCTCGGCGCTCCCCTCCCGCCCCCAACCCACCTCCCCGAACAAAATTCCGGCCAAGGTCACTGAATATTATGCTTACATGGTGGTTTGTTGCTGACCGTCTATGGAGTCTCTCTCTGGTCTATCTCTGATGTCTTCAGATGGGCTATCTAATTTGAACAAGACAGGACAAAGAAAATTTAAATACATATCAAAGATGCTAATCAAGCATACATATAAACACAATCCACAAGATGCCTGCATTTGAATTGAACGGCTGACCAGGCATAAAATTTGTTCTGGGGCTTTGCACATCACAACCATCACAACCATTCCATTTTCTGTGTTTTTTAACCCCATATGTGCAGTGACAAAAAGAAGCCAATTCCATGATACCTTGTAGACAAAAATGCTTAAATTTTGTCAAAATGCTTATTTTTTGTCACAATGAATAGAAAGAAATACTTGTTTATAAATACTGTAGCTCCTTTCAAATATTCACCTATCTCCTACACGCCATCCATGAAATGGCTGAATTCCTTTAATCATGTCAGAGGAGACCCCATAGAATCCTGTCTTGGTCCATGAAAGTCATTCATTGGGAATCCAGTTACAAGGAGGAGGCATTCCATGAAGAGATTTATGTCTACAGGATGAAAGTCTTTTATGATTCTTCTACCAGGTCCTTTGATTCATTTAATTATTGGATGGCACACTGTAATAATGTAGTGGCACTGTAAATTCTGGCTCCAACGTGAATCCTTTGCTCTGGATTTCACAAAGACCATTCAAAGTTACGTTCTTCAATCCTCCATTTTGACTAACCAGGAGACTCTCAGAAAGCATGTTCAGTCAAGTTCTGAGTATCAGCAGGATAGCTGACCTTTATAGGGTTCATTGTGTCTCCTTTTATATATGCTTTATTAAGGATTCTACAGTAGTCTATCGCATCCAGGTGCATCTTGTCAAGAGCTTCATAAAACATGTTCTTCTTACCACCAACAGAGTTGTGCAGTAACTGAATAGACACATATGGGTCATCACAAATGTGATTAGCCTACCACCACATCTACTGGGTAGAAGTTTCACACCAACAGGTATTCCAGTTTATTTCTATCATGAGTACAGTGCAGCTCACCAAGCTACTTGTTGAGAGACCATTGGTCATGTTTGCATATGTAATAGGCTTGCTTCATTTTCTTGTCAATTTTTCTCCAAGACTTTGGCAATTGGCCAACTGTGTGTGTCTTGAGGTCCTGATCTGAAAGATAAGGGAAATTATTTTCCTCACTAACTTATGTTATCTTAAGGAGGGTCCTCCCACAGTAAGTTCAACTGTATCTTTCCGATAATGGGAACTGCTGTGATAAATGTTCTTTTCCCATGTTGCCAGATCCTCTGCAGTTCACTTGTAGCCAAGAAGTCAATGATTTTTCTTATTTTTTATCATTGTGAATTTTAAAACATGGCAGCTCCTGGAGTTAAGCACATTTAAATGCCAGTGAGCATTTTCAGCATCAAATGGACACTCAGCCTTAGCTCAGTGGTTCCAATGGGAGAAAGCAACAGCCTCTGCACTTGGAAAGTGAACAGGTGTGAAGTAGGAGCTTTTATACTACATTTCAAGCTGTCCCTCATCAGCTGATTCAATGGCCACTTAACTTCCGCCTCAAATTAACAGACAGGGTCCAGAAGCAGCATGGAAGCAGTGGGCAAGCTGTTAAAAGTCAAAAGTTAAGGTTAAATTCATTCTTTAGGGCTTGTCAACAACCCAATAATTGTTTAAATTAGGTCCCTGCTCAGCACTGGCAGCCCTGACATTGGGAAAGGCAAGTGTGCGCGATTTGACAGCGGGTTCCCGACCCACCACGGATCCCGTCCGCTGAGCAAAATTCCAGCCTCACCGACCATTTAATACTACCCATCTCACCTTTTAGAAATCAGTTTAGTACTCAAGGTCTAGATGTATGCAAGAGTGCCTATGTCTTTTTAGGAACTATAAAATACCTGGAATAGAAACCAGTTATCCCCTGATTGGGGTGAAGTTTATTTTGGTTGACAACACTACTACTACAGTAGGGTGCCACAAGTGGTCCAATCTGATCATGCCACAGAATCTTGGAGTGTATTTTATTTAGGAAATAAAAAAATGAAGCATCCAAGACCTAATTGAGAAAATTGTGGTGATTTCACCCCCATAATAGGATCTACAGGAGGATCCCAGCAGGAGCATCTGTACATGAATCTATATATATAAAACGGTCCGTCTGTCTTTCCGTCTTTCTGTCTTTCCGTCTGTCTTTCCGTCTTTCTGTCTTTCCGTCTGTCTTTCCGTCTGTCCGGCTATACAATCAAAAGTTATAGAGCGTACCTACACATATGTTATATCAAAAGAAAGCTTATCATTAGGGGACTCTAATAGGTGTATTTACTTTTTGGTCAGACAAAAATTGTTCAGACAATATACAAAAAAGGTTCCAAAAACGGCAACATTCCGCTCATTAGCATTGAGTGACGTGATGGTTGACCAATCGTACAGGGGATTAACCTGATGGTTGACCAATCAGTGCATCACGGGGGGCATTTCATTGCGTGTGTGGCCGGGCCTAATCCTTCTGAGCTGAGGAATCTTGATTCCTAACTATTCATTTCTTTTTCCCACTTTCTGCGTGTTTATTTTCAAATCTAGATTTCCAGCAAAAAAAAAGTTGCTTTTAAAACACAATTAAATTGTTTTTAAAAAAAGTTAATTAATTTGTCAATATTTTCTCTAACCTCATTAATTTTCCTACCTTTCACCCTTTTTTTTCCTCTTGACTCGCTACCTCCGCCAGGTGCCGCAACCTTCCAGGGTTACTCCGCCTGCAGGCCTCGAAGCCTCGGCCTCTCCTCCCCAACAAGCGGCCCGCGATTGCCGCCATCTTTGTAAAGGCTGGCGGGGCAGGGCTGAGCCGAGCGTGGCCGCCGCCGCCATCTTTGTAAAGGCTGGCGGGGCGGTACAGAGCTCCGCAGAGCCATCGCCGGGCCCGGGTGCTTTGTGGCCTGTGACCAAACGGCGGCTGCGGAGCTCGGGCTGCCTGGGGCACTGGCCTCGGCTGGGCCATGTCAGTGCGGGTGCCCGAGGCTCTGGGGCCCAGCCTTCTCCAACCGCCGCTGGCAGCGCACCTCTCAACACTGGCAGAGGAGAGAGGGTCTGCTGGATCTCCCCCTCCCTTTCCCCCCCTTCCCCCCTCCTTCCCCCACACCCCCTTTCCTCCCCCACCCGCTTCCCACCCCCGTTTCCCCCACCCCTCCCTCCCCCCCACCCCTTCCCCCCACCCCTTCCCCCCACCCCTTCCCTCCCACCCTTCCCCACCACCCCTTTCCCCCCCACCCCTTTCCCCCGCACCCCTTTCCCCCCCACCCCTTTCCCCCCACCCCTTTCCCCTTTCTCTCCTTCCCTCTCTCTCTCCTTCCCTCTCTGTCTCTCTCTCTCCTTCCCTCTGTCTCTGTCTCTCTCTCCCTCTCTCTCTCTGTCTCTCTCTCCCTCTCTCTCTCTGTCTCTCTCTCCCTCTCTCTCTGTCTCTCTCTCTTCCCCCCAGTCTCTCTCTCTCTCTCTCCCCCCCAGTCTCTCTCTCTCTCTCTCCCCCCAAGTCTCTCTCTCTCTCCCCCCCCCAGTCTCTCTTTCTCTCTCTCTCCCCCCCCCATCTCTTTCTACTCCCCCCAGTCTCTCTCTCTCTCTTTTCCAACAACAACATGCCCTCAAAAAACCCTCGGCACCACCGGGCACTCCAGTTAGTTACACATAAAGCTACCTGGGAGACTGGAGAACATTATAAATGCTGAGAGATTTGGCAGAAGTGTAACTTTATGAGAAACGGAGCTGAGCGAATGTTGAAAGAAGGGTCATTCCTCTCAGAAACTGACACTATTAGATCATCTAAGAAACAAACTATAAATTTGCAGTCAGTGGTGAAGCAAAGGCGTTTGCCGCTGGCCCCGAAGTAAACTTCGCACAAAGGTCTTGCAATCTCTGTGAGAAGTTCAGGTTTTTCGACGCGTAATTCAAATCAACGGAGTTTAGTGGGGAACCCCAGTGTGAGCTGCTGTGATGTTAACAAGCTGTCTAAGCAGCCAATCAAATTGCAGAATTCTCAGATAGCGAACCAGGAAGTGGGTAAGCTCTTAAAATTCTTAACTTTTTAAAAATGTTAGAGAGCAAAATGAAGATTGGGGCTCTCACATGGAGAAAAGGTAAACCTGAAATAATGAACATACTTTAAAAAACAATTTAAAATGTTTATTTTTATTAAAATGGATAAATTTGACACTGCACAAAATTAAAATTAGTTTTTCAGGGCCATAACCTTTGTTTAGCAGTCAATATCTATCTATCTATCTATCTATCTTATCTTATCTTATCTTATCTTATCTATATATATAAAAGTTGCTCTTCTGTCTGTCTGTCTGTCTGTCTGTACGCTATACACTCAAAAGTTATAGAGCGTACCTACACATGTGTTATATCAAAAGAAAGCTTATGATTCAGGAACGGTCATAAGCATATTTACTTTTTGGTCAGACAAAAATTGTGCCGACGGTATCCAAAAAACGTTCAAAATTCCGCTCATTATCCGCTCATTAGCATTGAGTGACGTGAAGGTTGACCAATCGTACAATCGAGCGACACGACAGTTAACCAATCACTGCGTCACGGGGGCGGGTTCATTGCGTGTGCAGGCGGGCCATCCTAGAGTTGAGTGACGTGATGATTGACCAATCCTACAGTTCAGTGACCTGATGGTTGACCAATCGGTGCATGTGTGGGCGGGCCTAATCCTTCTGAGCTGAGGTGAGTGGCCGCCATCTTGATTCCAAACTCTTCATTTCTTTTTCCCACTTTCTGCGTGTTTCTTTTCAAATCTAGATTTCCAGCAAAAAAAAAGTTGCTTTTAAAACACAAAGGGCTGGATTTTCAGTTGCTTGCGCCAGCAGTTAGCGCCTTAAGAGAAGTGAATTTCGGGCGCTATGTGTGTAGCGCCCGGGCGCAGTGCAGTTTGCGCCTCGCCCCAAATTAAGTTGGCCGTTAGCGCCGGCGCAAAGTTTAGCGCCCGCCCAGATGCGCGCGCAGAAAATGACGTCACATCCTCGTGCAACGCCCTTTGGCCGCCCCGATTCCAAACTTCAGTCGGACCGCCCCATTGTGCGGCCGGCAGCTGGAGCGTTTGAAAAAAGGAACGCAACACAACCAGCGCAGGCCCCGGGGGGTGCAAATTAAAGGGGACGTACCCTCCAGTATAAAGCCCAGCCATTTTGCAGCAAACACTCTTGTGCAACGCATTTCTGGACAGACAACAAGGAGGATAGCTAATTGGTTTCAAACAGCAACAGCTCAGGTATTTTTGGACTCAGGCCAGAGCGCTGCAAGTGGCCTTTTGGAAATTTGACTGTTTGCCAGGATTTGATGGGGGTTGCATGGGGTGCCAACACGGAGCTGCAGCGCCATGTCCGTAGGGCTCGCAGACGCATTGTGAGAGTGGCAGCCCTGGCTAGAGGCAGAGGGGGCTACAGGCGTCGGCCACGTAGGCCTTACCCAGTCAGGCTATACTGCCAGCAGCGCTCCTACCTCAACATGACTGACGCGCGATGTGTTAGAAGGCTCCGATTCCGAAAGGAGGTGGTTGCAGAGATCTGCCACCTGCTTCACAGAGATCTGCGTCCAAAGCTCAGGTGCAGGACGTCTCTGTCGGTGGAAGTGAAGGTGACGGTGGCATTGAACTTCTATGCCACCGGCTCCTTCCAATCCGCTGCTGGGGACATAGCAAACATCTCCCAGTACGGCGCGCATCGCTGCATCCGCCAGGTGACTGAAGCGCTGTTCAGAAGGAGAAGCCAATTCATCTCCTTCCCCATGGCCCTGCAGAGCCAGCATCAGCGCGCCTTGGGATTTGCAAGACTCGGGGACTTCCCCTTGGTGCAGGGCGCCATTGACTGTACGCATGTGGCTTTGCGGGCCCCTCTGGAGCATGGCAAGCAGTATCGCAACAGGAAGGGCTACCATTCTCTGAATGTGCAGCTGGTGTGTGACCACAAGCAGCGCATCATGGCTGTCAATGCCAGCTTCCCAGGCAGCAGCCACGATGCGTTTATCCTGCGGCAGAGTACTGTGCATGACATGTTCGAGGCACAGCCTCCCCCAAGAGGATGGCTACTCGGGGACAAAGGCTATCCTTTGTGTACCTGGCTCATGACCCCGCTCCGCGCGCCCAGGACCGCTGCTGAAGAGGCCTACAACGAGAGCCATCAAACCACCAGCAACATCATCGAGCAAACTATTGGGGTCCTCAAGCAGCGGTTCCGCTGCCTTGATCGCTCCGGAGGAGCTCTGCAGTATTCGCCGGACCGGGTGTCCCAATTTGTGGTAGTTTGCTGCATGCTACACAACCTGGCTATCTGCAGGACTCAGGCACTGCCACCTGACGTTGGAGGAGGAGCAGGAGGAGCAGGAGGAGGAGGAGGAGGAGCAGGAGTACGTTCCCAGGAGGGAGCGACCAGGGCCAAGGGCCGCGCGACGCCACCTTATTACACGTTACTTCTAAGCCCCCTGTCAGGGAATGCCTTGTGGCCATGAGGGAAGATGAATGCAGCCGCTCCGCAAGCCCTCAGCCGGCGAAGCCACCAAACACTAACAAGAACAACCATGGAGACTGTATGAATAAAGATAATTATTTATTACACAAAAATGAAAACCCCTTCCCACATGAATCCCCAAAAACAATCAACGGGCCCCACAAAAAGCCCAACAAACAACTCACTCCCACAAACTGGGGAGGAGTAACTCCACATTTGTACAAACCTGGCCTCAACCTCAGCCTTAACACAAAAAATAAGCCCACGAACCAAACAACCATGGGCAAAAGAAAGATGGCCACCGCCATATAAAACGAAAGCTGGCCACACCCTCTACTGTGTGGCCCGCGAGGGCGAGACCTTGTCCAGCCTTTTGCCTCCCCTGCCCGGCCTGCTGCTCCTTCGCAAGCTCTGCCCAGTGGCTGCTGCGAGGCTGGGGGAAGGCACCTGAGGCTCAGATGTCCTTCCGCCAGATGCCGCTGGGGGGCGGCCTACACGGCCTTTGGGCCTCGAGGGGCCGGCTGCTGAGTGGCGCACCTGAGCCTGGCCAACATCAGCTCCAGCCGCTTGCCCTTGACGCCCCAGTGGGGGAGTGGCGGCGACGGATGGCGCAATGTGGGCAAGCTGGCATCTGGGATGCGCTGGCTGGTGCTGTGGCGCGCTGGCACTCAGCCGGGCCCGCACTGCAGGATCCGCAACAATCAGCCGAGGGGCGGCTCGCTGGGATGCTCCAGCGCGGCGGCTGCCCTGGCGATGCCTGCCTGAGACAGCGCGTGTGGCAGCAGTGAGTGCCCCTGTTGTCCTGGTGTGCGCCCGCATCACACCCGCCAGGGTCTTGACGGCATCAGTGAGCATGCGGCCACTCGCGGCAGTTGATGCCCCGAACTCGCGCACACTGGTCGCCAGCGACTCGATGGCCTCAGGCATGCGCCCCACCACGCTCATGAGCTCCGTGTGGCGCCGGTCCGAATCCTCGGCCATCTTGTCCAGCTTCCGCGCTTCCTCCGAGGTGAAGGTGTCCGGACTGGAGTCGGGACTCTCCCGCTGGGGAGCAGGGGACCGAACTAGGGGAACCTTGCCACGTTGGTGGCGGCGAGTGTCCCGATCAACTGCATTCCCCTCTGATCCTTCCCCCCTTTGGGGGGAAGGCCGCGGCCCACGCGCAGGGCTCCTGGATGGCTGAACGCCACTGGTCCCAGAAGCTGCAATCCCCTGCGACAGTTGGTCCAGGCACTCGTCCAGTGAGGACGTGTCAATCATTTCGTCCTCTCCTGCGGGACCTGAGTGTTCCCCTGATGGTCCGGCTTGCTCTTGCTCCTCCTCCTCCTCCTCCTCCTCCTCCTCCTGCTCGGAGGGGCTGTCACTGGCAGCTTCAGGGTCCTGGTCGCCACCAGCTGAAAGCAGGAATGCACAAGAGTAGCTTCAGAGTGAGGAGACGGCGTCAGCGAGGGAGTTAGGACTGGTGGCATTCAGCGCATTGGTGGGACAGTGGCAAAGGAGGTAGCTCGGATGCGCAAGTGCGACGCGAGAGGGCCAAAAGGCGAGGTCCTTACCATTGCCGGGCAGTGGAGGGTCGGCTACTCCGCACGCTGTGGGCACGATCAGCCGGGCTCCCATGAGCCCACACACGCTCTCCTCCAGGCGAGTGAGCTTCTGCAGCTTGGCGCGGCCTCCCCTGGTCCTGGCACGGGCCTGGCGATTATAGGCAACTTTAGCCTGCAAGAGAAAGGACGGGCTGAAAGTATGGAGTGTAGCCCTGATGTAGTGTGCACTGCCTCCCATGGTGGAATAGCTTGGCCAGAGTGTAGCCCTGATGTAGTGTGCACTGCCTCCCATGGTGGAATAGCTTGGCCAGAGTGTAGCCCTGATGTAGTGTGCACTGCCTCCCATGGTGGAATAGCTTGGCCAGAGTGTAGCCCTGATGTAGTGTGCACTGCCTCCCATGGTGGAATAGCTTGGCCAGAGTGTAGCCCTGATGTACTGTGCACTGCCTCCCATGGTGGAATAGCTTGGCCAGAGTGCAGCCCTGATGTACTGTGCACTGCCTCCCATGGTGGAATAGCTTGGCCAGAGTGTAGCCCTGATGTACTGTGCACTGCCTCCCATGGTGGAATAGCTTGGCCAGAGTGTAGCCCTGATGTACTGTGCACTGCCTCCCATGGTGGAATAGCTTGGCCAGAGTGTAGCCCTGATGTACTGTGCACTGCCTCCCATGGTGGAATAGCTTGGCCAGAGTGTAGAGTGCAGAATGGGCAATTGATGCTCATGACTGTCCCAAAGCTGCTGGCTGAGGGCTGGCCATTAGGACTTTCAGCTCCCTTTGCCCATCATGTCAGGTGTACATGCATGAATGAGGAGGAGACTGGAAAGGGTACTCACCCTGACAATCCTGGTCAGGTCGTTGTATTTTTTACGACATTGTTTGTGGGTCCTGGGGGCATCGCCGGTGAACGTCACCCTGTTGGCGATCTGCTTCCAGGCTCTGGTGTATTCTTGGTGGTTCGGATTCCTCCCAGTCTCTGGGAACAAGATCCTGCGCCTCTTCTCCAGAGCTGTCACCATTATTTCTAGATCACCCTCTGAGAAGCGCAGGGCACGCTCACGGGCCTTCTCTGGTGTTGCCATGACTCCCTGGGGCTGAGCAGCAGTGTTGAGGCCTATTTGCAAAGCTGCAGTGTGCAGGGCGTGGCAGCAGACCAAATCGTCCCTTCCCCCTTTAAGAGCTGGTCGGCGCCACGGGGTCTGCTGTCAATCAAAAAATGACCGCACCCGCGCTGCGCCCCGCCTCGGCGCTATCCCTCTGCACCGCCGGCTTAGCGCCTAAAGATAGTAGTGGAACGCCTCTTTTAGCGCTCCATCAACCTCTTAGGGCGAAGCCACTGAATTTCCGGCAAGGGGGCGCAACTTTGGGGCGGGCGCTAACTTCGGGCGGGCGCTAACATTAGCGCCCCAAAACTGGCTATACTGAAATTCTAGGCCAAATTGTTTTTAAAAAATGTTAATTAATTTGTAAATCTTTTCTCTAACCTCTATAATTTTCCTACCTTTCACCGTTTTTGCAGGCCTCGAAGCCTGGGCCTCTGTTGCCCAGCCACGCCCGAGCTAGGCACCTCCCGTCCCGCTCAACAAGCAGCCCACGATCGCCGCCATCTTTCTAAAGGCTGGCGGCACGGGACTGAGGTGAGCATAGCCATCGCCGCCATCTTAGTAAAGGCGGGCGAGGCAGCAGTCAGCACGCGCGTCAACGTCGGCCCGGAGCACGAACTGAGTCCGGCCAGGCCTCACGCGCTAGGTCGCGCACCGGCCGGCTCTGAGGCACTGATGAGTGGCGGCGTCTCTCACTCACTCTTCCACGCACGCCGCGCAGGCCCAGCCGCAATCGGCGGTCTTGAAGCAGGCTCGGGTGGGGGGCCGGTGCTCAGGAGGGCGGGGCTCGGGAGGGCGGGGCTCGGGAGGGCGGAAGGGGGGGAAGGGTTACCCCGGCAACCGGGCCCGGCCCTCTCTCACAGCCTCAAGCCGGCTCACGCCCGTTCCCGGGGCTTGGC